>NC_082642.1:134748242-135048612 GCF_028023285.1 Balaenoptera ricei
CTTAACTTGCCAAAACAATTTCTCGTAGACTTGATACTTGGATTACACACTCCCACTGCATATTTAAAAGCCTTTACTATAAAGGTTTCCTATAACAAAAGGGAGATGAAAAGATACAGTAATTATTCACGGAACATATTCAAGCCATCATTGCTGATGAAATATGATATCTATGACATTCCTCCACTGTAAATGAGGCAGTGATTCTGAGGAGTGCTGTTAGCTGCAGAAAATCCATTCTTATCTTTATTAACACGTAAAACAATAGCTTTCATCTCAGAGTACTCTCCCGCTCCGTCTAAAACAAAACATACTAAATCTAAACTCTTTGGGAATAAAATTTAAATCGCAAGTCGGTTTCAGCTTTGCAGACTTTTAACTCAAGTGGAAATTTGGGGTGCCTTTCTCCTAATGATATGGCCAAGGCAATATCTTTCCCACCTGGTAAAGAAAAGTCAATATTCTAGCAGCCAGATGCCCTTCAGTAGGTGGACCTGGACAGGGGAACTGGGTTAGAGGAAAGGCTGATTTCTAAGTGAGGGCTGACCTCGTCAGTCTGGAAACTATGCTAGCAGTTTCTTGTGAGGACTCTGAGGCATTGCTTGCTGTGTTGTAAGCAGTCACATCAGCTCTGAACTGGACACAGAGCACTGAAATTAGAGTGAAGCACGCACAATACCTCAATGCAGTTTGCAGCCTGCAGAGTGAGTGCTACCCTTGCGTTCATTCTGATAAGCCATCCTTGAGATGGCATGTAAATATATTCTGATAACCACAGAAATGCTGGTAAATGGACAAACACTTGATCAGAGGAGTTTCACCGCTCACTGTGTGATGCTGTCCAGAGAATCTGTCTTTGCCACTGGCACTCCTTTAGAAAAGGAGTCAAGCGGCATTGAATCTATCGGTTTAATAGGGCTCTAAGCTGCCAGTGCAATTATTAAGGCTTTCGAAAGTGGCATGGGCAGCTTCAGTGCCCAGGATCTTCCCTCCAATTTTATTACAATGAAGCTAATGTAAAAAAGTTGTGGGGTTAGATGACAAGTTGACACACATGCCATTTCTTGTGTACCATCTCGACCTGATGCTAATGTGATTTTTCTTGCAAGCTATGGTGCTGTTAGTCTTGACCTCAACAAACTTAGAAAGGCTGCATCCATTCTAGCCACTTGCTGAAAGCACACAGAACTGCTGAAGATAAAATTTCCAGGAATATATTAAAAACAAAACTGCTAATTCAGCCAAATTTCCTGCACACTTGGAAAGCCTATAAAACAGCAGGCCAATGGTAATACACAGAGAGAGAAGATAGTACAACTAAGTAAAATCTGTTGTTTAAAAGTCAAGGTTTTGAAAATTAAGGGAATGTTTACATGATCGCCAACTATCTTTTAGTGGCCACAGTGAGTTTTTCAACTTACCTTGGAGTTATTTTAACATTGAAAATTGAGATCGCAATTTGCTAAATATATCAGTTTTATTTTTTTTTCTAAGCGGAAGAAATAATGTTGTAAATAAGGTTAGGATTTCTGAGAAACCACCATGTGTTCCAGTTTTAGAAAAAAAGCCATTCCAAATATTCCCCCAAACTATTACTGATATCAACAAGTAATGTGTGGATTGTTCAATACCTTTATGTCTTGTTTTAGGCACTGAGTTTATATAAACCATTTCTACCTACTCCTTGCTCATTTCGAAATATCCTCATGGCTCAAAAATATCTTGCTCAATTATCCGCATACAGTATGAGGAATCCAGCTCTTAGCTTTTCATCCCAATCACATTTACGACTGTAGGTTGTAGTTTCTTAATAAACTCACTGTGTTTTATTCACCTGATACTGTTCTTGGCAAATAGTGGTCACAGAAAAAAGTGTTTATTTAGCAGAACCAGAAACTACATTCTTCTCACAATTTATTTTGGTATTCAGTCTGAAAAAATCATTTAAAATGCAAAATATATTCAATTATTCCACGGATAAGAAAATACCAGTTTAACACCTGTTGTTACTAGCACAGCGCATTTAACCACTTTCATTTCTATCTTGCACCTTTCTTGAATGTTCTTGAATGTTGTACCTTTCACTTCTATCTTGTACTTTTCTTGAATGTTTTGTGTATGTATATGAATTGCTCAACTAGTTTGAAATAAGTAACTCCATCAAATATATTTTTTTTTCCTATAAACCCATACCAGAACTAGACACTAATTCTGTTGAGTTGACCTAAAATCAAATTAAGGAATTTGGGGTATCCTTCATGACAGATAGCCTTTGCCATTTAAGTAAGCATCAACAAAATACGTTGGTCACTTGACTTGATACTCCATTTTTTTAAAGAAGAATTATTGTAATGAGATACTGAGCCTGAACCAAAGGAAAATTACCTATTAACTAGCCATTCTTTGTGAGTTAAGGGTTTAACATCTTCACTTGCCTAAATAGTACTTCTATGTGATTAAGAAGTTTTCAAAAACTGTTCTCAAGAAACATGGGAAGAAAATGCTGGAAATAAAGAGAAGTATCTTTCTGTGAATTGATTAACAAACAACATAGATTAAGAAAAGGGATTATTGGTGAATTCAAATTCTGAAGAATATTAACAGCAATGTATCAACGTTCTTTATGTTTAAGGAGTTGATGTAAATGAGGATATTTTAGAAAGTAAGAACCTAGATTTGTAAAATTTGGCTTTTCTGCAAAAAATAAGTAAAATTGTCCTAATCATGAATGGATTTACTATTCTAGATATCAGATTGTTTGTTGAACTGACAACATTCCATCCAGGAATATTGAAATAACCAACAATACCACATAGAATTAGTATTCCGCTGGGAGCCCACAGATCTGTTTTATAATCCTGGTCCCTGTCACTAACTAGTTGTTGAGTTTGCATAGTCATTAATCCCTGGCCCATAATCTCTTTTGCTGTTACTGAGTTATCAGATCAAGTGATCTATCAGTTCTTTTCTATCTTTAAAATTCTCTGATCTTTCAGAAGACTTCAATTCTGCTCCGTAACTAAGGGTTCCCTTTAAGTATGGTTAAAGGTTATGTTTAGGATTGTGTTTTTCTTTCTTTATAACTATTATATTAGCTGATTTAGCAAAGATGTTTGTGGATAATTTTGTCTAAAAGTAGATAATGGAAAAAAAAAGATATGAGAAATAGATTTGTTTTGGTATCACCCACGTTTATGAATAAGAGTACATGGGTTACGTATGTGCATTTTGTGTGTTCTTTTGTTTGTTTTCTTTGTTTCCTGCCTTTTGGCTCTTTAGCATTTCTTACTTTCAGAAACTTTAAAACGCCCCCCAAACCACATTTATATGAAAAGATTTTTGGAGCATTATTGCTAACCTTGATTTGAAGCTGCAGTTTACAAAATCTTCACAGAGCCTATTTTAATGAGGTTTCCAGCTTTAATAAAAAGAGTGTGGTTGCTTAACTGAAATGACCTGCCAAAACTTTCTTAGGTTCATCCATGGTTACACTGAATATTAAAAATATTGAATAGATTGAAGCAAGAGGATAAGCTTTCATCTAAAAGGCAGAGCGGTTGCTCCAAGCCTTTATATTAAGAAGAAGCCCTCTCAGGGCTTATGTACAAACAACTCGTAATTCTTATTAAGTAACCTTATTTACTACAGGTATAATTTGTGGTAGTTAACATTTTGCAAAATTGAATTTGCTTTGGTTTTGATTAAAAGCATTTCAGACTCCGTGAATAAAAGAGTTCCAGTAAAAATGATGAAGATTTTGCAACTTGCTAAAAGAAACTAGCTTTTTCTCTTAAATTCTTAAAAAATATGAAAGCATATTTATTTCCAGATGGAAGATAATTAACACAAAAAAATTACTTTATCCATAAATATGTTTCCTTCTTAAATTTCAATAAGTTCACCAAAATATATAAATTCCCTTGGAACAAATCAAACTGGTACTGCAGAAAAATTAAGTATTGAACCAGCTATTTTTCTTCCTAAATCCTGGGAAAGATGGGTATTATAAGTTGAGAAATATGTCTTTGTTATTTTCATTTCTTTGTGCAAGATGTTTGTTAGAATGAGAATCAGGCTGTCTATTGACAAAATTATGTGACAATTTGCTTAGTTATGTTGCATATATGTGAGACTAGTTATGAATGATTAGATTGTCATTCAAATTTAGAATGTCTTTATTTTAGAGAAGCCAGTGACTATGAAATGAATGGAATTGTTTGTGGCAGTGAAAATATTTTCAAATTGCAGAACTAGACTGCCAATATCAAAAGGACTTAGGCTGAGTAACATTATTTACCTCTATCCATTAATGATAGGAGCTAAATAAAATAATCTGCATAAACACAACAGTATAAGTCACCACTAAGTATGGTGTAACTTAAATTATTTCTGTTCAAGGGCATTTAAAGTGTCAATTAATTGCCTCCATTTCAAATGCACACCTTTTCCCCAATTATCAAATTAAAATTTGAGCTGAATCAGTGAGCACAATGATAGTTTAATTATATTAATCCACATGAAATAAACAGTGAGGGAGTGTTTGTGCAGATGGGCACCTGAGTCTGTCACCTCCAGGCAAAGCCAATGACAAGTATCATTCTCTTGGTAAATAAAATTGCTTTATTTTACTGTCACTGCAGCATCCCTACTTTTTAAGATAGGACAATGGGTTGAGATAGAGATTTAAGGGAATTACAGAAGGAGAAATTGCAGACGCAGATGTATTTTTTTTTTTTTCCTAAGGGCACCAGGTGTTTTAAATGCCACCAGAAGGGTGCTCCAGGCAATTCCGTGCTGTCCAAGATAGCTTGGCATAGATTATCTGAAAGCTTTTGTGTCTTTTCAGCTTTTGATTAAAGGCCAGTGTCAGGACTCCTCTGGGCTTTTGCTTGGTACAGTAAAGCCGAGGGATTTTTTTTAAGCTGCTGCCAAAAAGATGCCAGTTAGGATAATTACATTTCAATTTAAATTGGTAATTTTATGAAAATTTAAACTAGAATATGTGTCGCCCAAATCTCCTCACTTTCATTCCTCCCAAACATGCACACACACACCCCTCTTGTTTTGGGGGAGACAATGACAGCAGCCCACCAGAACCTTCCCATGACCCAGAGCTATGTGCCAGGAATTAAACAGTTGAGAGAAAATTGAACAGAGCCTGTTTTCTCGGTCCAAATTTATTTTCTAGCTTGGATTTATCACTAGTGTACATTGGAACCATCCCAGGGCATCCTAGCTTCCAGTATCTTTTTCCCGTGGACGCCAGCAAAAGAAGCTTTAGACCATAACCGTCGTATTTAGGACATTGTTTTCCATTCACAGTCAAGCTTTGTATTTGTGAACAGGATGTAGAAAAGGAATCAAACCTACTTAGAGTCTCTCACCCTCTTGGTGAAAGGAGTGGGGACACAAGTGGCTAGATGAACCCTGAATTTTCTGTCTGCCACTTTCTTTTTCCAGGACACATACGCCAGCTTGGCGGCACCAGCAAAGTGGAAGTAATGTTCCTTTGTTTAGAATGCAGTGTGTACGAACATTTACATAATAAAATACACACATAAATAACAGATGGTGAAGAGCACTCATATCGCCACATGTTGTAAGCACGATACCGTTCCTTGATGATCTCATTTCTCTTATTTCTGCCTACAGATGTCTACCAGCTATTTAACCTCAGGGGTTATTCAGATGGTGAAAAGTTTGAAGACAGGCACAAATCTGTCTGTAGAATTTGCCTCTTCCATCAGGTGTAAATGCCCTTTCTTCCGGGTAGAGTTATCAAGCCACAAAAATGTTTCTTTGATCTAAAGGGCTGAATAATAAACTCCTTTCTCCTGACACTTGTTGGGCAGATACTGTCTACCAAAGAGAACAATAAATACTGTCAATATGCTGACTTTGAAAGAGGTCTTTTCCCGCTAACCTTTTGTTCTGAGCTGAAAGTGGCTTATTAATAATCTTGGTTATTAAAAGAATAGCCTGCTTTTATAAATGTGGAGAAGGGCCTTCCGAAATGAGTGGAAGTGTCCCAGATGCTGTTTGCTCACATGTCCAATCTGTAATTAGAGTTAAGCCTTGAATGTGTGGTAATAGATACGTTGTATAGAATTAACTTCCACTTCCCTCCCTAATTTACACTTCGATAACACTTTTCCTCCCAAAAGCACAAATTACATTCCTTTTAATTAACTCCCAATGTCCTTTATTAAAGTACATTGAGAATGTGCGTTATTAACCTATTAATATATGAACACACATTATGCAAAAGCATATAATCATTAATTAAATATTGCAACACATAAGGAGACAGCATTATCATGCCCATTTTACAGAAATGGATGCATGTTAAATTATTTGGGCAGTGATTTATCCAGAAAAAGAACCCACGTTGATCTGTCTAGGATTTATGTCCTTCCAAGAGGACATATTTTTTACTAAATTCTTTTATTGCTTCTTAAAGTGAATTACAATCTTTTAAGCAACAATTGTAAAAAAAAAAAAAAAAAAAAAAAAAAAGTGATGCACTTAAACCAATTAGGACTTTTGATAGAGCTTTTCCTTTTTTAAAAAAAATTCGAAGAATGTCATAACTTTACACAACTTTACGTGTTTTTTGGCTTAATTGGTCTCTCATTTTATTTCCAGGATTCAAAGAAGATAAAAATGACCGGGACTAAGAGATTGATATTTTTCCACTTAGAAGTTATTCATTCACAGAAAGAGAGGGAGAAAAAAGCCTCTTTAAAAAATCTGTAATGGGGACTTCCTTGGTGGCGCAGTGGATAAGAATCCGCCTGCCAATGCAGAGAACACGGGTTCGATCCCTGGTTGGGGAAGATCCCACATGCCGCGGAGCAGCTAAGCCTGTGTGCCACAACTACTGAGCCTGCGCTCTAGAGCCTGCGAGCCACAAGTGCTGGAGCCCGTGCTCTGCAACAAGAGAAGCCACCTTCAATGAGAAGCCCATGCACAACGAAGAGCAGCCCCAGCTCACCACAACTAGAGAAAGCCCGTGCGCAGCAACGAATACCCAACGCAGCCAAAAATAAATAAATAAACTTATTTTTTTAAAAATAAATAAAAATCTCTAATGAAGAATTCAGATGATGTTGTTCAAGAAAAGGGCATATCTTACTATGTTACCTTTAGGGAAATCTCATGTTTTAACTAGTGCATATATCTCACATTTTATATGGGGGGTGTATAATAAGAATTTAATGTTGGCACTAGTATAAGGCAACAAATATGGATATTAAAAATAATTTGCCTAATATTAATATCTTAAGAAAAGGACAATGGACACTGATCAAAATGGCTGCAATCTTATCTTTCAGTGAATATCTAGAAAATGATATTCAGAAATAGGTTTGGTGACTGGCTGGAATGTGGATGAAAATAATTTAAAGATCAGAATGCTTTTTGGAAAAGGAAAATAAACAAACAAGAGCGTTCATTTAGCCATATTCCTGAGGGCTGATTAAGGGTACTTGATGACAATTGAACATAGGCATATTCCAGAATTAGCAGATGATCCATTCACAACCAGAAGGAAAAGTAGGGGTTACAGAATAAGGAAAAGGATGGGAGAGTAAAGAGAGCAGAAAAGAACAGATTGTTGGATTGTTGGACAAGGTGATAAAAGGGCCTTCTCCTTTACAAGGAACTTCAGGCAAAGGAAGAAAAATGAAAGCGCAATAAAAAGCTTGTAAGAGCAAAAAAAGAAAAAACGTTGATAATCTGACAGAATTTACCATCAAGCACTACATTTGAGAAGCGTTATAATTCCCAAGAATACACCATGCACTTATGCAATCGCAGATGTTATGGGGAAAAAATAAATCTGTGTTTCTGAGGATAGGTATCAGGTAAATGATTTCACCTGTTTTATTTTAGTCACCTCATGGTGGCTTTTCCTGTGTGTTAAGTAGCAGAAGACTCTTCCCTAACCCGGCTCTTCCTCCATCTTCTGCACTCCCCTCGTTTTGTATATTTCCACATGCTTCTGTCACCAATGCCTCAGTGTACCATCCTTCTTTCATCTTGTATAGCCAACAACTGGGATAAAACAGTCATGGTAGACTGTTGCTTTTGGTGTATACCTAAGGCAAACCATCACCAGCCATTGATCGATACAAGAGATGAAAGAAACCATGGGCTGGGACGCTGATGTGCCAAATGCTAGATAAAATGTCAGCTCTCAGTTTCTGCATCCTTCTTCTATGGCACCTTCTGAAAAAATAAGCAAGGAGAGCTAGACTACTAAGGGATGTATATGAAACTCAGCAGGAATTACATACATTCCAAACCACACACTGGGGTCCTCCATTAAATTTGGAGTTGTTCCAAGTTACAAATGAAGCCAATCATCTTTTCCCTCTCCTCAGAGTTTAGAGGGGTGCCTAGAAGGAACAGAAATTTGCCCATTAGTCTCTTCTCAAACATTTGACTGCAAGTACCCTTTACCCCAGTCTGCAGTTTCTCTTTTACCACCCTCTTTTCTCATCGTCTAGTCCATCCTCTCGACCTCAGTCTCAAAGAAAGGAGGTTCCATAACTAACATGTGCTGGTTGAGAGGCCAAGCACTGTGCTAATTGCTTGCATGTGTGTTAATTTATTTACTCCTTTCAACCATGTCCTGGAACAGGCCTCCTTATTCCCGATTAGAAGGAAATTGTAATAATCTGTAAAAGCTTGAGTTCAAGCACAGGCCTGGGAACGATCATATTACCTCCACCTTCCTGCTGCAGACTACCCTTCCTACACCAGTGCTTCTAGCATGGTCACTCCCTATGAGAAATCCTCAGTAACTCTTCCGTTTCCTTAAGATTGTTGTATGTAGGCATCCTCCTGGAATGCTTTGAACTCCTGGATACCCACACCCATCGCACTCCAAACTTTCACACAACTGAATATCTGGGTCAGGATCTGCTGCCTCTCTAACTCTTTCCCAGGCTCTCCTCTTCACTTTAATCTTCCCTGCTTCTTCTGGATTCCAAAAGCATTTATTATAAACATTTTCTGTACCGTCCACTTTGGCTGCTTATTTCATAATTGCCTTTGTAACTTCAGGATAGAGATGGACTTCTTTTTTTAAGAAAAAAAAGATTTCCAGCACCTAAGACTGAAAATTTCCTTTGGTTAATAACAGTTGTTTTTCTTGTCATTATGATATAAAGTTTTTGAATTGCAAAATAAAGGTATGGAATTCTCACAGGTGCTTGAACAGAACTCGATATTTTCACATTGCATTGGTCTGTAAAAAGATGAAATGTTTTACTTAAATGACACAAACTAGTGGCTAGTTATTGTCTGGTGACAGGAACTATCCCATATTCTAGATTACAGTTTGACATGTGAGTGTGTACAAATACACACACACACAGAGGAACACAAAAATATACAACCCAAAATATCATGGATTTCTTCAACAGAAATAGATATAATAGAAATTAATAGAAATGAGTTGATTTTATTGACACTTTATTTTAATCAAGAACTTCTTTATTTGTTTTTAGTTTCCTTCTCCTTGGTTTTTACTTCTTAAAATATGTTCTTAATTTCTTTCCTTGATATCTTTTCTTGGTGATGTTCCTTTTCCATCATTTATTTCCAGTGAAGCCTTCTCTAAACCCTGCTTGATCTAAATTTCTGGAGCTCTGCTGGCAATCACGTTGAAAAAGTAATGTTTGAGGTTGAGTGTGGCTCAGCTGCCCAGTTGTTACTTAACATAGCATCAATCCATGCTGACCACTACTCTTCATTTGTTTCTATGTTTTTTATATAAAATAACGACTACCTATGGAAAATTGTAGCTCTCTTCAATGTAGACCCCAAGATAAAACTTGGAAACTCAGGCTGAACTGAATTCGAAAATTAGTCTATTCTTACTGCCTTGCCTTTGCCACAAATACTAGCAGTAAATCCCATTCTGCGATATATCCTCACGCAGAGACTTTAACTCCAGCAGTGTTATCAGCACCGTAGAGTTCCTTTGCTTCTAAGCATGCACCTTGTGCTGTATATTTCAGATTTGCTCCCTCCAGATCAATTCTCTACACTATCCCAGCTTTATCTACCCTTTTCTGTACCTAAGATGAACTCTACAGATCACATTCTTCTGCCTTTCTTCCTCTGTACTTCCATTTGGTTCAGCTATGGAAGACAAGGGAGGGGAAAGGAGAGAGAATCAAGAGTATTTATTCTCCTGACTCCCTCCCTGCCTGACTGAGGGTTAGCAGAGGCTGGGTTCCTCTAATCAAAAGATATTGTTTGGTAGAGGTACCTCTCCCAGAGTTACTGCTCTCATAGGCTTTCAGTAACTGCTTCCTATCCTCAGCCCTTTAGTCTCAGGAGTGATGATAAAGGCTTTCCAATATTGCTAACAGTTAGATCCTTCACTGGATCTCATCAGTTACTCTAGATGCTCCTTCTCCATACCATGCTAAAAAAATCTGTCCATAAACTCATTTCTATCACCCCATTTCTACTGTACTATCTGCTTCCTTCTGGAACATTGATTGATACTTGCGCCTTTTCTTTAACATACTCAGTTTTCTGTCTCACAGGCCTAATTCAATAACTGAACATTTATGGAACTAATTAGTAATATAATAAAAATTTAAAAATATAAGTATAACTGTAATAAAAAAAAAATCACCTAACCTAAGCCACAAGACCTATACCTATCACTCCCTCATTTCCTCCTCCTGAGACTCTAAGAATCCTTCAGTGTTGTGTTCTCTCTTGTTTTAGTCAAATAAATTGTTCTGCTTATGGCAAAAAAAAAGCAAGAATAATCTTAAAGCTTGAAGATGTAAGCTGAAATTTTAAGTTTATATTTTATATTCATTTAAATAACCAAGCATTACATTTTTTCTGCAAAAACTTCTATTAAAAATGCCACACACATACCTAAAAGAATGTGAAAGCAATAAAGCATTTCATAATTGCTATAAAGTGGCTGAAGTATTTTCCACATTAGTAGCTTTAAAACTGGGCACGGGGAGGAAGGGGAGGGTGGGATGAATTGCGAGATTAGGTTTGACATAAATACACCACTATGTATAAAATAGACAGCTAGTGGGAACCTGCTATATAGCACAGGGAGCTCAACTCAGTGCTCTGTGATGACCTAGATGGATGGGATGGTGGGAGAGGGAAGCCCAGGAGGGAGGGGATATATGTAAACACATAGCTGATTCACTTCACAGATTAATCTGTGATGCCATCAGTATTCAGTCTATGAAAAAGTTTTCAAGGGCTGAAAGTATGTCTTCAAGAAAATAACCACACAGTGTATTTAGTTCCAACTGTTTACAACTAAAGTATGCAGAGATTTGTTTAGAAACCTGATTCTCTTTAGACATTCTCCCTTTAAAGTTTAAGAGCAATCATATAGTTATTAAGAGGATATTCATGATGACGGGAGAGAATCACTCATCTCTCTTGAGGAGGAATATTTTGTGTTTGATTCTTCTGAACAAAAGGGGAGAATGTAGGTGAGATATTTTCGAGAAAGCTAAATTGCAGATGTCAAACATGATTCTACTCCTTTTTTTGTTTAACATGAATGTATTTTGGGATTTGGAATTTTTCACATTTTATTTATTTATTTATTTATTTATTCATTTATTTATTCTGCTTTGCAGAAGCTTTCAGGTTTGATGTAGTCCAGTTTGTCTATATTTTGCTTTTGTTGCTTGTGCTTTTGATGACATGTCCAAGAAATTATTGCCAAGAGCAATGCCATGAATTTTTCCCCTTTCTTCTAGCAATTTTACAATTTCAATTATACCTCTTTCAACCATTTCACCTTACTTGTCCCAGGTACTAATAAGTTCATAGTACCTGGTCACTATTCACAGTATGCTGTAATGGAATGATGTGTTTTTTTCTGCCTAGAAGTATGGAAATATAAAGGTGGAAGTACAGTGGGTGATCAACTACTCAGGTAGCAACAAGAATTCGATTATTTTTTGCCAAGATGAATCTCCTGATATTCTTAAATTTTCAATATATGCTACTACCTATTCACTTCCCCATCAGGTTCCCTAGCTCTTATTGCCTTAATTTATTGCTATGGTTAAGTACTTAAAAGGATGAACTGCTTTATATAGCCTGAATATCTAACAGCTGCCAAAATGAATAAGGCAGCACTGCAATAGATCCATAAAAGTTTCAGTGTCTGGAGAGTAGGTGTCCACAGTAGAATTTCAAAGTAGATAGAATCTGTCTCTTACCCTCTCTTCTGTTCCTTTCTCATTGTCTCCCAACCCCATTTCCAAGAAATCTGTATGTGAAATGTAAGAAAGTAAACAATCTCACTTGAAAAGAAAATACATTGATGAGAAAATATGGCAAAGCCATATTTTGGGAGGAGGAGAGGTAGATCACCATGGGACTAGAGAGATTGCATTCTAAGTTAGTCTTTACTATTTGTTTTCAAATATGCTTTGTCCTTTTGATAAACTTTGGTAGGAAAATGGAGTCTACTAGGACTAGAGTCATACAAATCTTTCTGGTCTCCTTTTTATCTCTAAACACAGTGAGGTCACAGGAGCCTAAGGGCTTACTGTTACTGCTGTGAGTCCAATGTAGACTTGCCATATATACCATTAGACCAGTGATGGTGAGCAAATTCTCTTCCTCTTCAGCTTGGCTCAGAGCTCCTAGCCAAGTAACAAAGACAAGACCTAAACTGAAGATATCTGGAACCAGCAGACTGGTAAATCAAGATACTGGTCAGGCCAGAACATACTTCAAGTAAAAGGAAAGGCAGATCCCTAATATGACTTTCCTAGAAAATAAAATTATTCTCCATATTATTAGCATACGATATTTTCCTCTTTCTTGCTCCTTGCCTGTGCAATATGCTGAGGCCCCTAAGCTCTTCTACTTAATATTTTCTCACTCATTGATGTTTGCATTATCACTTACAATGTGTTCTGTTTTCTGTGCAGCATCTACAACATTATTGATCTGTCAACTTTGAAAACACAATAACATAACTTTTTTTCCATAGATTCACATAAGGCTAACTAAGCTCTCCAAAGTATGAGAAGGTTATAAACTGAAAATATAGTATATCAACATCTATTATTAGAGGAAGCAACATGTAATATTTAAGAGCCCATATTCTGGAATCATGTTGCCTCTGTTTGAATCCTGGCACTACTACTTAGTAGGTTTGTGACTTAGAGCAAACTACTTAACCTTTGTGTGCATCAGTTTCATAATCTATAAAATGAAAGTAATGTTAATACTTGTCTCAGTGTGTCATTTTAAGTATTAAATTGGTTAAAACAGGGCCTGATAATTGTAAGCAGAGGGGGAAAAAATGATATAGAAGACCTTGGACCAACCCACAACACTAACATTATGATTGGCTTCTTCAGAATAAAGATGGAAGCCTTAGCCTAATTTTGTCTGATGGCACCCCCAACTTCTAACTTTAGGGAAAATGTCTTGAATATGTTTGTGCTACCTGAGAATACCTGCCAGTGCAACCCTAGATCAGGGAACATAGGAAGAGTGAAGTTGGGGAGCTCACAGCCATGAAGTATATTCTGGCATCTTTCCTGATTTCCTATACCCATTATCAAGATCCTTATAAAATATTTATAAATATTTACAATGCATTTATAAAATATACTTTAAATTAACATCCTATACATGACATATTTATAAGTATATATTTAAGAATTTATATATAAAATATTTATGTACTTAAAGGCATTTGACCCCTGAACAATTGGGGTTGACATTTCCTGGTGTGGCATGCTTACTCCTGAGAGAATCAAGGAACAGCAGACCCAAGTTAAGAACTCATTATACAAGTTGAGGTAGTACTTCTCATTTTCCTCCCTCTTCTCCTCCAGCCCCACCAAGTTATAAAAAAGAATTGGGGCCATTGTACACTCTTCTTATTCTAATACTGCCTGATCTTGAGAAGGGATCAATTGCAAAGGATCATGTGAATTAAGTTTGGAATAGTGAGGTGAGCTCATAGAATCTGTCTTGGGAAGGATTCAATTTCATAGTCCCTGTTGATTTGCTTAGGAGATATGAAACATGGGAACCTATGAATGGCTAGAAAATACAGAGTAGCAGATCCAAATTGGGAGAAATAATTTTTCCCAAGGAATAATGTCTTAAAAACTGAGAAGCTGGAGATCATTTGTAAAGATTGAAAGTAAGCTCCATAGCCTCAACAAGGACATTTAAGAGCAATACATAGAATACTTTGGGTGTATCAGCTCAGAGAATAATTTAGTTTCATTGTGTATTTCTGGAAGAGACTATAGACAAAAGTTTTAATATTATGAGATTTGTAGATTAGCCTGCATCACAGAAGACAAAGTAAATGAGGTGGGGCGGGGGGGAGGGGAGAGAGAGATCTATGTTGGATAAAATTAAAATGCATGGGATAACATTCAAATTTAAATTGGGGTATAAGCTGGAGGTATTACATTTGTGTACACGTGTGTGTGTGTAGCTTGATTTCTTTTACATTGAGCATAATTGCCTTTTTAATAATAATTCTTTTTAAAATGTCTAATAAAACATAAGAACATTTTCCAAACCAAGTGGGAATAACAGAAAAAGTAAAATATAAGGAAAATGTATGAGTCCTAGAGTTCACTCGATTTCACTGTGTTCTTAGCAAGCACTCAAATATCAACAATAATGGCCAGGGCTCAGTTTCACTGACCCTTGCAAGGATAGTATCAAGATTATTACCTGGTATAAATTGAGAAGACCACTTGATCTATCAAAACAATGTCCTACCTAAATTACTTGCAGATTATTCTGGAGCAACCAGCTGGAAAGTGCCCTGAAATAAATATAATTTAGACTCATTTACACTGGAACTTAATGCCAAACCAAGATAGCATGTTAGCAAAATGCAATCACTTTTCTAAAATATGAGGAAATATATTGAAGCTTGAATATTGTGAAAGGTGCTTTGTGGAGGTATGGCTACATATCCCTCCAAACCATATAAAATAGCAAACCAAATGTCTGATCAAAATATAGGACTTTTGGAAGACATACAGACGGACAATAGGCACATGAAAAGATGCTCAACATTACTAATTATTAGAGAAATGCAAATCAAAACTGCAATGAGGTACCACCTCATACCAGTCAGAATGGCCATCATTAAAGTCTACAAATAAAAAATGGAAAGGATGTGGAGGAAAGGGAACCCTCCTACACTGTTCGTGGGAATGTAAGTTGATGCAGTCACTGTGGAAAACAGTGTGGAGGTTCCTCAGAAAACTAAAAATAGAATTACCATATGATCCAGCAATCCCACTCCTGGGCATATATCTGGACAAAACCATAATTCAAAAAGATACATGCACCCCAACGTTCATTGCAGCACTGTTTACAATAGCCAAGACGTGGAAGCAACCTAAATGTACAGTGACAGATGAATGGTTAAGGAAGATGTGGTACATATATACAATGGAATACTACTCAGCCATAAAAAAGAATGAATAATGTCATTTGCAGCAACATGGATGCAACTAGGGCTTATCATACCTAGTAAAGTAAGTGAGAAAGAGAAAGACAAATACCAATGATAGCACTTATATGTGGAGTCTAAAATATGACACAAATGAACCTATCTATGAAACAGAACCATGGACATAGAGAACAGACTGGTGGTGGCCCAGGGGGAGGGGGTTGGGGGAGGGATGGGGTGGGAGGTTGGGGTTAGCTGATGTAGGCTTTTACATATAGAATGGATAAGCAGCAAGGTCTTACTGTATGGCACAGAGAACTATATTCAATATCTTATGATAAACCACAATGGAAAAGAATATAAAAAAAGAATGTGTACATATATGTGTGTGTGAGTGTGTGTGTGTGTATAAGTGAATCACTTTGCTGTATAGCAGTAATTAACACAACACTGTAAATCAACTATACTTAAATTAAAAAATAAAAGTCAAGCTGGGTCTCAGATTTTGATATGGCACACCTCAAAGCCATGAAGGAATGAAGCACTCTCTTCTAAGGGCTGAAAGAAAGAGTCCCAAGAACACTGTATCCAGCCAAGTTATCACTCAGTCATAAAGCAAAGCAACAGACATTTTCAAAGACCAAAAAGCTCAGAAAATACAGCACCTTTAAGTTCCTTGTAGAAAAATCTACTTGATCATGAACCCAGCCAACCAAGAAATGAATGAAAATTAAGAAACAAAACTAAATAAAATAAACCTCAGGATTAGATAAGCCATGGTAAATATATATATATATTTTGAAGTTCCATCACACCAAGAGACAACCTCTACTCCTTTGGTCTGCATAGTTCCTTTCTCCTTGTACAGAGCTACATAAATTGCTAGTGTAACCCTGACATTACTTCTCAAAACCCTATTCCAAGTTTGAATTCCCTTGTTGTGTCCTTTGTGTTACATTAATAATAGGCCTAACAGAGAAAGGAAAGAAAAGGAAAGGAAAGGAAAGAAAAGGAAAGGAAAGGAAAGGAAAGGAAAGGAAAGGAAAGGAAAGGAAAGGAAAGGAAAGGAAAAGACAGGGGAAAAAGAAAAAAGAAAAGAAAAGGAAAGATATTTCAGCTACTATCATTGAGAGGTAAAAATTACACACTGGGATTTCTAGGTAAAATAATGATTTGCTTGGAATTCAGAAACAGAAAAACATGAACTCTAGATTATATCTGGTCACTACTAGCTGTGTAACCGCTTTGATTGTCATTTTCTTTTGGAGGGTGATACACTTTATGGAGATTTTGTGTGACTTAAGTAAGTAAAATTTGAATAATGTGTCCTTCTTATAGTAGGCACTCAATGAGCACTAGTTCTCTTGCCTAGAACCAATTAGAAGACACCGGCTGGATGCATGCTATTCATGTCCACTACTTTAGACCATAATGAAAGGAAATGTATAATGTCTAGCTGGGAAACCATATAAATTTTAAACAGAAAACAGATTTAGGCAGTTTGATAAAGATCTTATATTTAAAAATGAATAGACTGCTAGTGCACATATATTAAATTATGCCATTAAAACTTAAAATTCTCTCTTATTTTCTAATTATATTTACATCTGGCATTATAAATTTTCATTATATGTACTGTGAAATTGGGAGTTTTCATTTAAGTATCGACATTTATTTCCTATGTAACATAAAAGTGAACATATTACAGGAGAGGAGGAAAACGTTTCTAGTTTTCTAAAAGAAACATGACAGTCTAAAAAATATATATGATCAGGGCCACCCTGAGAACATGTAAAAGCAGCGAGATTACTGCAGGGTTCATTCTTTAGGAATCCTTTGCTAGTAGTGCTTGGCAGTGACTCAGACAATGCAAGTGAAGAGGGAAGAGTACACGGCTTCATCAAACGATGCAAGAAAAATGAAGACGCTCATATACATCCAGATATGCCACAGTCCCCCACTCCCATACCACCAAAACTGCTAAAGTGAAAGAGTAGAAACTTCCATTTCTTCCTTGGCCATACGTGTGGTTTGTTTTTGTTATTTTGCTTTGTCATATATTTTTTAAGTATCTCTTTATATTCAAATATGTAAAGATAAATTTTAATATGTTGAGCTTCCAAACACAATCATTCTTGGCACTAAGCTATAAGGCTTGGAAAAAAAAAAAAAAGAAGAACTTTACTTTGTAGCCAATTACTCAGGTATGCCCAGAAACAGAGGGCATGGTCAGCACCTGTCTACATGCACATCATACCTCTGAGAATTATCTTGTTATTGGAAGTGATAATATAAAGATAAAAACCAAATTAAGAGATTATTACTTTCATTTATCCACAATTCCCAGATATTTTAATTTCTGTAACAAAATAAAATTTATGACATAAATTGATTATTATTTAGATTGCTAAGGAGTAATTTTTTAGGATGAAAATAATAAGTTACAGCTGAAACTTTATATTCTTCTTTCCTGTTTGTGTTGTATACCAAATACTCACTTGCTCAACAGGGTAACTCAATAGGAAAGATCTAAGAAATGGTTTATATCCATATAACATAGTATCACAAGTACTAAGTTGTGGAATGGGGTGTAGTAAAAAGTGGATATCTGCTAAATCTATGATGATCGAACACTATCTAATGTTGACATTAGCTACCTGAGTCATTTGAAGTCTTCTCACAGTGAGTAAAATTGTTATCTCTCCAGTAAAGCACGAAAATACTTCTTCAAAAATAAACAGAGAAGTTATGTAGAACATTAAAAAAACAAAACAAAAAACTCTCAGGAAAGCACCAATAAGAAACAATTGAGAACTAATCAGTGACTGAGTACAAGCAGGAAACAAACTGAATGAAGAAATCATGTTATGTCAACCTGAAAAACAAAATAGTCAGTTATTTTACCAGCAAAATGAGTTTATTCAGGAATAGCAGAGGAATTGCAATTTGAAAAATGTAAACTATGGTGAACCATAGGCAAGTCCAAAGAGACAAAGGGAAGGTCAGCTTTTACTAAGGATTAGGAGAAAATTGGGGAGGGTTGTTTGAATACAATTTATTGGAGAAAAACGAGTTCAAAGTTGTGGTGGTTTCTTATTGGCTGCAAGAGGTGGTGAGTGCTTTGTTGCTAGGCTAGGGAAGGATCCTCCTTCCTTTTCTTAAAAACAGGAGATGAAATTCTTATGTGAAAAATGCGCCCCCCGCCCCGACTTGTACCAGAAGAAAAGCAACATCCTTATCACCATAGATAAGAAGTTGAGAGTGAAAGAATTTTATACAAAGAATGCTACACAAACAGACCTTGCTAAAATAATTCTTATCTTCCTTCTTCCTGCTGGTTATGCAGGCTGTAACAAGTGATATATATGTGAGAGATGCCCTTTCAGGGCTTCCTGACTCCATTTTAAATGAGGTTCCCTTTATTTATTTTCACAGTTATTATAATAGAAATTTCCAAATTGTGTAAGAAATATTGGAAAAATGAAAAGCCCCATGAGTGAGTCATATAGATTCAGTGAGCCACTAAGCCACTCTGTGATTCTTTCCTCATCTATAAAGGAAGATACAGATACCTACTCTTTTGCTATGTGACAGTTCTGTGATGTTCAAAGGAGATAATGTGTAAAAGTACTTGATAAATTATGATATTGTTTTCAAAGTTTTTCTGCACCTTCACCTCTTTCTCTGTTAAATACAAAGTAGGGCAACGAAATTCTCCAGTCTTTTCCTTCACTTACCTTCTTCATATTTGATTTTGAAAAATTCTACATTTTGGAAAAATTCTACATTCAGAAGCCAGTGCTTTCTGCTCACCTACTCTGTGGCAAGAATTTTTCTGCTGCTTACATGAGGCATTTAGTTTCAGATATCCTATAGGTCTTTAGGGAGGTTGTAGAACTCAACTTTTTATGGCTCTAAGCCTGGGACTATTCCCAAATGTCAACTTCAGTTTGAAAAGCATTTTAGACAGGTGAGCTACAAGCATAATTTGATATTATTTGGCACTGTGGGATAAATTGCAATTAGATCCTATAAGACTCTACCCACTGCTATATGTGCCAGTGAGGGGCACCAGATATTCATATCAGATACACCTAACCTGGAGTAACCATAAGTAAAGGAAATGGAATGAAAAGCTCAAAATTGCTGAGGACATTCTTTAGAGCAGACCCTAAGAGAAGTCCTAAAGCTAGGTACTTACTTATTATAGCCATTTTATGATGCAGGCATTCCATCCCCATATTACTAAAGATGAAACCAAGACTAGGAAAGGTAAAATAATTTACCTAAAGTTTGTAAAGATGGTGAACAGGAAAAGGGGATTTGAACTTTTGTGTAAATGTGTCAAGTAAATGTATCCAGTTTAAAAAATGTAAATGTATATAACTGAATTTTATAAATTACATAATATTTCCTATTAAAAATGGAGATTTGGAGATAATTCAACAGATAGAAGATTTTTAAAATAAATTATAAAAGTTATACTTAGGAAAAAAAGTAATGAAAATCATATATGACAAAGTTGTGATAGCCAATTAGAGACATTCAATTGAATAAAATGTTATAAAGAAAATTCCTACTGTAAATACTAGAAATTGTGGTGATTATCTGTAAGATCCAGGAAGGAAAAAGTTTTAAATCAAGACATTTTACCTGGGTTCCATAGACTTTGTCACACTTGTAATGGCACTAAAATTTTATACAAAAGTTTGTGTTTAGATATCTTTTGTTCTGAAGAGAGTTTGTAGCTTTAGTCTCAAAATGTTCATCATCCAAATAGGGGCAATACTTACTTTTGCAAAAGGAAAAAAAATAAAACTACTTTTAGCAAAACACTTAGCAGCCCCTCTTTCCTTTTCTAGTCTCCTCTTAAATATTTTAAAGTAGGCAGTCAAGCCATAGAGAAAATGGGAAGTTTATGCTTTTTAATGAAACAATTAAGTATGTTACCCATTTAAAATTAAGCCTGATTTTCTCCCATGGGGTAGAAAGTTTACTTAACAACAGAACCGAGTGGAAACTCATTCATTTAACAATGTAAAAAGTCTGTCTAGATGGTTTCAAATATGAGCCTAATATGAAAATTCAGTAATAATTAAATCTAAGGAGTAAAAAATATCTGGCTTTTCAGTCTGTCACATAAGGAGCTTGGAACTTGGCACTCCATTTAATAAAAAGTAAAAATCTGAACAAACTGAAAAATCAACAACTCTTCTTAGATCCTCTAGAGATGTGAGGTCACAGGGCAAACTGCTGTGCCCAAAAGAGAGACAGACGGCAGATCTAGAGACTCACAACTTACTGGAATAGAAACCCACCAGTAGAAACCTCCACAGAAACTAGTACCGGGGCAGAAAAACCTGAACTGTGACTGAATTGCTGGAGGCTCAGTGTGGGCACGTCTGAAAGTTCAAAACTCCAGGGTGGATCAGTCTTAAAACTTTTGTGAGTTTTACCTTCAGTGGATCTATCTGGTTTTCCCATTAAATATCATAGACAAGTCCCCTCATATTTCAGGCAGGAGGAGGGAAAAAGTAACCATTTTGAAATAAGCCAGAGCATTCTGTTCTTTTCAACAAAGCCTGTTCTCAAGAGAAGGTATTTTACCAGAGCTAAACCTATTGGAGTTTTATCACTGCCTAACCGACCTGGAAGAAAGCCAATAACCAACTACAGATCCTTCTAGACACCCTGTTCCATCTAAAGGATGGGAGATAGAGGATGGAGGGAACTGAGAAGCACTCATGAAGTTCACATCCCAGAGACTCATGCTCACCAAAAGATTGAGACCTACTCATAGTAAGTACTATAATACTATAGAATGATTCCCCTCCCTCGTGCCTTATCACCATGTCACTAAAGGCCTTTTTACCAGAGCTCCTTTTACTCAGTACATCATGTCCAGCTTTCAACAAAAAATTACAAGGCATACAAAAAGGCAAAAATCACAATTTGAATTTTAAATAATTATGATTAATATGCTAAGGGCTCTAACAGAAAAAGTAGACAACATGCCAGAACAGATGGTTAATGTATTTTTGATTCTAAGATAGAATCAAACATAAATGTTATATATCAAAACCATTATAACAGAAGTGAAGAATGACTTTGAAAGTTCTCATTGGTAGACTAGACACTGCTCAAGAAAGAACCTCTGATCTTGAGAATATGTCAACAGAAATTTTCAAAACTGAAAACAAAAAAGAAAAAGATTTTTTAAAAAAAGGTCTTTTTTGCAAGAACTATGGGACAACTCCAAAAGGTATGACACATGGGTGTAGCAATACCAGAAGGAGAAGAAGGAAGGAAGGAAGGGAGGAAGGGAAGAAGGAAATGAAGGAAGGAAGGAATAGAAGAAAACTTCCTTGATTTGATAAAGAATATCTAAAAAAACTTCTAGCTCACATCATACTTAAAGGTGAGAAACTAAATGCTTTCCCACTAAGATCAGAAATAAGGCAAGAATGTCACATTTCACCACTCCTTTTCAACATTGAACTGGAAGTCCTATGTAATGCAATAAGACAAGAAAAGGAAATCAAAGGTGTACAGATTTGGAAGAAATATCACTGTCTTTGTTTGCAAATGATATTATTGTGTATGTAGAAAATTCAGACAAATCAATAACAAAAAACTTCTGGAACTAAGAAGTGATTATAGCAAGGTTGTAGGATGCAGGTTTAATATACAAAAATCACTCACTTTCCTATATACCATCAATGAACAAGTGGAATTTGAAATTAAAAACACTACCATTTACATTAACATCCCCCCAAATGAAATACTTAGGTTTAAATCTAACAAAATATGTACAAGATATACATGAGGAAAACTGCAAAATTCTAATGAAATAAATTCAATAAGCACTAAATAAATGGAGAGATATTCATGGTCATGGAAAGGAAGATTCAATATTGTCAAGATGTCATTTTTTCCCAAGTTGACCTTTAGATTCAGCATGATCCCAACCAAAATCTCAGCAAGTTGCTTTGTGGGTATCAACAAACTGATCTAAAATTTATAAAGGGAGGCAGATGACCCAGAATAGCCAACACAATAAAGAAGAAGAATAACAATCAGAGGACTGGCACTACCTAACTTCAAAACCTACTGTAAAGCTCAGATAATCAAGACAGTGCTGTCTTGGTGAAAGAATAGAGATATTGATCAATAGAACAGAACAGAAACTCACATAAATATAGTAAACTTATCTTTGATAAATGAGCAAAGTTAATACAGTAGACCAAAGACAGTCCTTTTCACAAATGGTGCTGGAACAACTAAACATTCATATGCAAAAAGTGAATCTAGACACAGACCTTACAAACTTTACAAAAGTTGACTCAAAGTGGATCAAAGACCTAAATGTAAAATGTAAAACTGTAAAACTCTGGGTTTCAGGATGACTCTTTAGATACAACACCAAAGACATGAGTCATGAAAGAAATAATTGATAAGCTGGACTTCATTAAAATTAAAAACTTCTGCCCTGCAAAAGACACTGTCAAGAGAATGAGAAGACAAGCCTCAGAATGGAAGAAAATATTTGTAAAAGACATATCCGATAAAGGACTGTTAATCTAAAATATACAAAGAACTCTTAAGCTCAACGAAAAGAAAATGATTTAAAAGTGGGCAAAGGACCTGAAGAGACACCTCACCAAAGAAGAAATACAGATGGCAAAATAAGCATATGAGAGGATGTTCAACATCATATGCTATTAGGAAATCATAAATTAAAATAAAAATGATTAAAAAAAACAATGATATACCACTATTAGAATGGCCAAAATCCAGAACATTGACAACACCAGATGTCCTTCAGTAGGTAAATAAATAAATTGTGGTAGATCCAGACAATGAAATATCATTCAGTGCTAAAAAAAAACATGAAAGAACCTTAAACTCACATTACTAATTGAAAGAAGCCAATCTGAAAAGGCTACATACACTATGATTCCAATGATAAGGCATTCTGGAAAAGGCAAAGCTATGGAGAGAGTAAAAAGTTCAGTGGTTTCCAGGGTTAGAGGGAAGGAGAGATGAATAGGAAGAGCACAGAGGATTTTTAGGGCAGCGACACTATTCTACAGGATGCTGCAATGAGGGATACATTTGTCAAAACCCGTAAAATATACAACACCAGAAGTAAACCCTAATGTAAACTAGAGACTTGTGGCTGATAATATTGTGTCATTGTAGGTTAATCAATTGTCACAAATGAACCTCTTTGGTGTGGGGTGTAGATCGGGATAAGGGGTATGCAGTTGTGAGAACAGAAGGTTTTAGGAATTCTCTGTATTTTCTACTCAGTTCTGCTGTGAATCTAAAACTGCTCTAAAAAATAAAGTCTATTAAAAAAAAAAATGTACAAAGTGACTCTGCTAAGTAAGGTAAAATGTAAGTCTAGGGACAACATTACGAAGAGGCACTGAAGTGGATCCTGAGCAGCAGGGCTATGCTTGGAACACTGGGGGAAAACGGGGAAGAGACTAAACTTGATGTGCAGCAAACACAGAGGCGATTCTCTTCAAAACGAAAGAATCTGACAAGACCATCAGACTCTGTAAATAACTGTAATAGTTGTAAGCCAAAAGATGTGTTTTCATAGTCTTGGTGTAGAAAAAACAGATCAATCAATCTTTTACACTACGATTATGAAATCCCAGCAAATTCATAAATGGTGGAATGACTATAAGGGAAATCAATGAAACTATGACCATACATAGACCTAAATGTGTATGAACAGCCCTGTTATTGTACTTTGATTCATCCTCTATAATTGTTTCTCAGTTGTTTCTCTGTTCCTCTGACATCTGTGGCTTTGATGTCCTGTCTATTCTTAATGAAAGTTTGCATAAGATTTCACAGTAGAAAGCTATCTTGAAAATAAGGAAGGGGTTTGTCATCAAATAATCCCATGTAAAAATATTGTTTAACCTTATCATATATTTGTAAAAAATGACTTGTTTTTTCAAATAATTTCCAATATTGTAACAGCAGAAAGCTAAGTTTTCAAATATCAAAGTAGTCTCACTATGTTACTCTCTCAGTAAGAAGAGAGGATGACAATATTTATAAGGTGATATACACCTTTATTGTCTATAATGAGAACTCTGAAGATATGTAAAAATTAAACTGGCAATAAAAGGCAGAAATTTAGTTTAAGTCAAGAAAAGGGGAAACTGTAAGTAGGCTTTGTAAAGTTGTAATGAGCCATATATAAATATAACTGAAAATAATCTTTAGAAAGACTCAGGATAAATTTCATAGCCATAAGTATACCAGTGCATTTTAAAAATCACAACTATATTGATGTCCCATTGAACTAATTCCATTTTCTTATTCTCGCTTCAAAGTTTGCTACAACTTTTGCATTTTCTTCCTGTTAATGACTTTGCCATCTCCTTTTCTGGGTTGTCCACTTTCATTTATCTTTTTCTATGTTATTCCTCCCACAAAACATGACTCAAAATTTAACAGCTCAATGAATAATTTTCTTCTCATTGTCTTCTGACATTAACCACTCTTTTACTTTGCATTTCACTCTGCAATTTACTCTTTTTACAGATGTTTGTCAATAAGTTGCTCTGTGTGTGTGCATACATTCACAAGCATGTTTTTACATCATTGTTGCCAGATAACTTATCAGAGGACTGTTTCTACCCTATCACTCACACCACCTATAACAGGGCTACAATACAAAGGAAAAACTCAACAAATGTTGCTGAACCATTGACTGTTGTAACATTATTTTAATTACTAGGAAAAAAAATAATTAGCACTTGTAGATCACATTAAGTCTTAACAAAAGCTTTCAGATACACCAGCTCGTATGTCTATTATTTTATAATATATAGTTTGCTCTAGTTTATCCATTGACAAAGTGTATAATAACAATGATTTGTACTCACCTTTGAAGCGTGTGGGGTTTTCTGCATTTATGTATGAAGATATCCTGAGAATTTATAACATTTCAAACTGAGAATTCATCATTTGGAAGGTTGCTCAACAACCCCATTGTTCTCTGCTTTAAATGTATCTACTATGTATACTATCTACGCCCATTCTATTTTCTAGTTCGAGTCAGTCTTTTCTTCCATCCTTGGGTGACTATAATGAAAGATTTCAGTGTTTAAAAGCCTAAACTGGAGGTGTATTGTAAATCTTCGCATCCCTTCTCTTTTACTTCTACTAGGCTTCAGATAGAAGGCAAGCAGAAGAGTCAAGAGAGAAGGTAAGAAAATCAACACATTTGCCTAGATCACAAAAGTGGTTATCAAAATACAAGATGGATGGTAGACTTACCTAATGGCAAGAGCTGACATTTGATGAAGAAACATGAACAGATTAGGTACAGTTGGAGAAAATATTTTCTAAAATTAGCCTAAAGGTATTCTATGATTACTAATAAGTGTCACAGAATCCGGGTCTAAAAGTAATATAATGGAAACTCTTTTTAATGGCGTCCTGTTCAATGGGATAGAAAATTCATACAAAGCACTTATTTGACCCAAATTAAGAACAACTATAATTTTTTAGACTTTTCTTTAAAAAAAATTACCAAGGGAGATAAAAGGAGTAACGTTTACATACAGTTTAACATATTACCTTAATAAATGTTTTGTTGATGCACAAAGGTAGATTCAGAGGCTAGTTTATAATGTTGATTTAGAGTTGAACTTATCATAAGGAAGTAAATGAGATGTTGTGTCATACTATATCTTTTAATCCCACTCCCCCTCAGCTGGTAAAGACTGGGTTTGGAAGAGGAAGGGAGAGCTGAGGGGAAAGTTGGGTCTCAGAAGAAGAAAGGCTGAAGTTTTTGAAAGAATAGTAATGTCTAATATTCACATATTTCTTAAAATTATATTTTGTTATTAGTTTGAATAGTTAATACATTCACATGTTTCAAAATTCAAAAGATATTGCTATCTTTTTATTTGCTTTTTTATACAAATAATAGAACACTATATTTACATTGAACATGATTATTATTTAATAGCAAATATTGGAGTTCATATATCAGTATAACAAAATTTTTCTTATTCTTTTAAATGGCTTTTTGAATATGTGTAATATATTGACTCCATCCTCTAAGAATGGACTTCTCATTGTTTTAAGTCTTTTGACCCTTGCAAAAAAAGTTATTCACTGAATAGCTGAGTACATATATAATTTTGTCTATAGGCAAATTTAAGTATAGCATAAAGTCCTAGAAGTGGAATTGCTGGGTCAAAATTACATATTTTTAACTTTGGCAGATATTGACAAGTTATCCTTCTAAGAAATTATACGAATTTAAACCTTCACAAATAATACACGAAAGTGCTTTTTTACACATCTTTATCAACATAATGGATAATTAAGACTAAGGGTCTTTTTGCCAAACTTCTAGATGCAAGTAGTACAATAGAATAGTTCTAATTTGTAATTATCATATAAGTGTTACTGAGAAATTTTTCATGCTTTCTAAATCATTTGCAGTTTCTTTTCTGCTCATATTTTTTGCTTATATTTTTTCTTGGTTGTTGGAATTTTCCTTGATTTGCAAGAGTATATCAATGAGTTCAAAATTGTTGTTTTCAATTTGTAATTTGCCTTTTGATTTTCCTTTAGGTGGTTATTGCTAAGTAGAACTTTTTATAGGAACTGAAATTTATTTGTTTATTTATTTATTTATTTGAGAACCATCCACATTCTGACATTTTTAAGGATCGTTTTTTTCCCATTTTTTCTTAGAATTTTTATTAGTTCCCTTAACAAATTTAAATATTTAACGTTTTGGAGTTTATTTGGTACAAGATATAAGGGCTAGCACCAACTTAATTTTTTTCAAGATTGTTACTTTTACCCAACACCAATTTTTGATAATCTCATCTTTACTAATTAGAAGTGATAGCTGGTTATATATTAAATTCCCAAATGTCTGTAGGCTTATTTTTAAACTTTACATTCCTTTTCATTGGTATATATCTATTTCAACATCATTACTTCAATTTAAATTATTGTAGCTTTTATATTAAGTTAAAAGTGTATGACAGGAGTGTTCATACTGCATTGGTCTTCTTTCTCTCAATTTTCCAATTTCTTTTTCTCTTCTGTTTTGCCATATAAACTTTACAATTAAATTTTTGAATTTCTAATATTTTTATTGGGATTTCTTTAGATTTATAGATTAATTTAGGGGCACTTACTCCTTTTTATGATGCTGAGGCTTCCTTTACAAGAACATGGTCCATAATTTCATTGATCAAGACATATTTTACATCCCAGAGTTTTCCTTATATACATCTTAGAAATTTCTTGTTATTCCTAGGTATTTTATTTTATTTAGTGGTTAATTTTAGTATGAAATTTTCTTCTGTTATAGATTCTAACTAGTATATTGTTTCTATAAATGATTACTATTGATCTCTCTGTATTAATTTTATATCAGATACATTTCTGAATTCTTTCACTCTATGCTTGTTCAGTTGTTTCTTCAAAATCGTCCAACTATAAAATATAAAGTCAAAAAAATAATATAATTTTACATTCCTCTCAAAAATGTTATATTTATATTATTTTCATGGCTTCTATCTGAATTGACTACTACTGCTGAGGTATGGATGCCTTTTCAAAGGAAAAACAAAATTTTAAAGAAACCCAAGTAAACAAACAAAAAAACACAAAGTCATTAAAAATATAATTGATAAATTCCAATCCCTAAAAAAAAGTTCAGAATAGCAAAATCAACCATAAAGAAAGTCACAAGACAAATTTAAACATAAGAAAAAAAATTTGAACTAATTATCATGTTCTTATAAATCAAGAAAAATGCTTAAAAGTTATAAGGATATAGTTCACAGAAAAGAAAATTATTCTAAACATGAAGAAATGCTCAATATCACTTTTCACATGACAATTACAAATTAAAACTACCTATGATTTTTAACCTAACATTTGGCAAAGTTCAAAAGTTTTAATAAGGATGTAGAAAAACAAGTGTTTTCACATATTGCTAATAAAGTAATAGCCATAACATTGATTTTTCTTCTCTCATTTGTATGGAAGTAATTCCAGATTTTAGGTTGAGATAGATAATATTTTACCACTTTATAATATTCATCTATTACATTTTATTAAGAGTTTCCATCTAAAATGGATATTAAATTGTATCAAATACCTTGTCAGCACACTTGCTGATTATCTGCTATTCATTACTCCATTACCATTACAGTAATGAAGATATCATATATCAAAGACTACAGAATAGAGCTAAAGCAGTGCTCTGAAGAAAAGTTCTAACAGTAAATAATTACATTAATAAATTAGGTAGTAGAACAACTGAAGATAGTGCATAGACTATCCCTTATGTTCAGGCTTGATACTGAATAAAAAATATAAAGAATACCATTATCTTCAATAACCTCAAAGGACATTTTTCCTACAGTTGATATTATGCACCTGTTACTTAGAGTCGCTAAACAAAATTAGTAATTTTTTTATACTCCAAAACTGCCTGGAATTCCTTCCTTTGAGTTTATAAGTTCTTTAGAGTAGATTCCCGATAAATATGATAGAAATAGTATATTAACATGAAATCATTATAATACATCATCTACTGATTCAAGGTTCAAAACTTATCAAGTTGATTTCCTACTTGTTCAGACCCATGAAATTGGAAAACTCATTTTCCTCTGGCTCATCTCAATGAAGTGGCCCTTTGACTTTCCAGACTTAGACCATTTGCCAGCCCCACACTATTCATATAACTGCGTTTTTAGCACAGCCATCTGCCACTACAATCACTCCTGTTCTTTTGCAGCCCAAAGTCCAGGTAGCAAAACCCTTTTGACACAGAAGTTTCTAAGTAAAAAGTAGCTGGTGAAGAGGGTATAGCTTCTCTGGATACATTGATGTTGACATAACATAACCTTATAATATAATATATCCATGTGAAGTGTAATAATCTGGGTTTTACTGTCCCTAAAGGTTTAGCACTCTTATATTCAGATATTTATTATCTTTGTTGGTTTTGGATTTTTCATTTATTTGTTTTCACCACATAGAATTCCCTCATGCCTCTGGTGTGGAAGGGAAAGTATGAGAATATCAGTCAGCACTTTCTGTTATATAATAATCACCCTGATGATTTATAGCACAGCTTACTAAAGAAGAGAAAAAGCATTCATAGTAGCAGGTTATGAGTAATAAAGACCTAAATTTAGAGTAGACCTAATATTATTGTCTTGCTATGAATGATACTGTTTATGTGCAACATAACTGATCAAAGCTACACCTATTCCTGAATAATTCCTAATTGATGTTCCAAATGATTGAATAGTTGGCTCACTCTCTATTAACAAGATGCTATCGAGCAACCTGTTTTTAGATAAATCTTTTCATCTGTTTAGTTTATGAATGATGCAACAAGTTCAAATGGTAGAAATAGTATATTAACATAAAAATCATTATAATATATCATCTACTGATTTGTTAAGAAGTCTAAGACTCCTCAAACTGAAAGAAAGTAATTTCTTGTGGTTTACCTTGCTTTTAGGTCTGCTTTTGTCTGGATTTAAGCCATCCATCACCATGTCTGGTTTAAAAGTGGAGGCTTTTAAAGGATCTAATGATAAATGACTAATATTGATATTTAGAATAAAACTAGGAATGTAACTTCATTTACCTAGTTCATTTTATATTTGCACAGTGTATGTCATTCAAGTAAAACCTAATTATAACTTCTGTTCTAATTTCCAAAGCCTTTTCTAGCATGAGATATAACCTGTTGGTTTATCCAAACCAGGTGATCAAACACATTGAATAGACCAGAATTCCCTTCAGGTGCAGTGCACCCTGTTTTCATACTGATTTCAAAGATCTGTTGTAAATCCTTAACTTGAGAGAGTGGCCAAGATAGCAGAGTAGAATAAACAAACTCACTTGCCCTCATGAGCACACCAAATCACAACAACCTACAGAACAACCATTGTTGAAAAAGACTGAAACCTACCAGCTAAAGGCATAAAGACAGAACCACAATGAGACTGGTAGGAGGGATGGACTCACGATATTATCAAATACCATGACCCCCCTGGTAGGTGAACCACAAACTGGAGAATAACTATATTACAGAAGTTCTCTCACATGAGTGAGAGTTCTGACCCCACATCAGGACCCCCAGCCCGGAGGGTCTGGCACCAGGAAGAGGAGCCTCCAGAGCAATTGGCTTTGAAGACCAATAGGGCTTGATTTCAGGAGTTCCACAGGATTGGGGAAAATAGAGATTTCACTCTTAAAAGGCACACACAAAATCTCATGTGCACGAGAACCAAGGGCAAAGTGGTAATTCGATAGAAGCCTGGGCCAGACCTACCTGGTGGTCTTAGAGGGCCTCCTGGGGAGGCAGAAGGTGACTGTAGCCCACCCTGGGGACATAGATACTGGTGGTGGATATATCCAGGAGCATTCATCTGCATGAGCTCTCCTGGAGGCTGATATTTTGGTGCCAAGACCTGGCTCCACCTAACAGCCTGTAGGCTTCAGTGCTGGGATGCCTCAGCCCTAACAACAAACTGGGTGGGGACACAGCCCCACCCATCAGCAGACAGGCTGCCTAAAGTTTTCCTGAGCCCACAGCCACCTCTAGACACACCCCTAGACTCAGCCCTGCCCACCACAGGATCAAGACCTAGCTCCACCCATGAGGGGGCAGGCACTGGCCCCTCCCACCAGGAAGCGTGCACAAACCTCTAGACCAGCCTCACCCATTAGGGGACAGGCACCAGAAGCAAGAAAACCACAGTCCTGCAACCTGCAGACTGAGTCTGCAAACACAAGCCAGACACTAACCTGAAGCCAACTGGCCACTGGACGTTGGGACACAAGAGGGAAATGCAGTGCTAGGATGCATAGGACGTCTCCTACAGAGGGCCACTTCTCCAAGGCTGAGAAGCATAACCAACCTGCCACATACATAAAAATACAAATAGCAATTTAGACAAAATGAGGTGACAGAGGAATATGTTTCAGACAAAGGAACAAGATAAACCCCCAGAAGAATAAAGTGACATGGAGATAGACAATTTACCCAAGAAAGAGTTCAGAGTAATGATCGTAAAGATGATCAAAGAACTCGGGAGGAGAATGAATGCACAGAGGGAGAAATCAGAAGTTTTTAACAAAGAATTAGAAAATATAATAATAACAACCAAACGGAATTAAAGACTACAATAACTGAAATGAAAAATACACTAGAAGGAAGCAATACTAGACTAAATGAGGCAGAAGAATGGATCAGAGAGGTGGAAGACAGAGTAGTGAAAATCATTGCTACTGAACAGAAAAAAAGAATGAAAAGAAATGAAGACAGAGAAGGAAAAGAAATAAAAGGAATCGAAATTGGAAAAGTAAAACTGTCACTGTCCTCAGATGACATGATACTATACATAGAAAATCTTAAAGACACTACCAGAAAACTACTAGAGCTCATCAATAAATTTGGTAAAGTTGCAGGCTACAAAATTAATACACAGAAATTTGTTGCACTTCTATACACTAACAGTGAAAGATCAGAAGGAGAAATTAAAGAAACAATCCCATTTACCATCACAACAAAAAGAATAAAATACCTAGGAATAAACCTACCTAAGGAGACAAAAGACCTGTACTCCAAAAACTATAAGACACTGATGAAAGAAATTGAAGATGACACAAACAGATGGAAAGATATACCATGTTCTTGGATTGGAAGAAGCAATATTGTCAAAATGACTATACTACCCAAGGCAATCTACTAATTCAATGCAATCCCTATCAAATTACCAATGACATTTTTCACAGAACTAGAACAAAAAATCTTAAAATTTGTATGGAGACACAAAAGACCCTGAATAGCCAAAGCAATCTTGAGAAAGAAAAATGGAGCTGAAGGAATCAGGTTCCCTGACTTCAGACTATACTACAAAGCTACAGTCATCAAAACAGTATGGTACTGCACAAAAACAGACATATAGATCAATGGGAAAAGATAGAAAGGCCAGAAATAAACCCACACACCTCTAGTCAATTAATCTAAGACAAAGGAGGCAAGAATATACAATGAAGAAAAGACAGTCTCTTCGATAAGTGCTGCTGGGAAAACTGGATAGCTACATGTAAAAAATGAAATTAGAACAATCTCTAACACCATATACAAAAAAAAAAACTCAAAATGAATTAAAGACCTAAATGTAACACTGTATACTATAAAACTCCTAGAGGAAAACATAGGCAGAACACTCTTTGCCATAAAGTGCAGCAATACTTTTTTGCATCCATTTCCTAGAGTAATGGAAATAAAAACAAAATAAACAAATGGGACCTAATTAAACTTAAAAGTTTTTGCACAGCAAAGGAAACCATAAACAAAATGAAAAGACAACATATGGAGTGGGAGAAAATATTCGTAAACAATGTGACTGACAGGGGATTAATTTCCAAAATATACAAACAGCTCATACAACTAAATATCAAAAAAAAGGAAACAACACAATCAAAAAATGGGCAGAAGACCTAAAAAGACATTTCTCCAAAGAAGACATACAGATGGTCAACAAGCACATGAAAAAATGCTCAACATCACTAATTATTAGAGAAATGCAAATCAAAACTACAATGAGGTATCACCTCACACCAGTCAGAATGGCCATCATTAAATAGTCTACAAATAATAAATGCTGGAGAGGATGTCAAGAAAAAGGAATGCTCCTACACCACTGGTGGGAATGTAAATTGGTATAGCCACTATGGAGAACAGTATGGAGGTTCCTTAAAAAACTAAATATAGAGTTACCATATGATCCAGCGATCCCACTCCTGGGCACATATCTAGAGAAAACTATAATTTGAAAACATACATACATCCCAATGTTCATTGCAGCACTATTTAAAAGAGCCAAGACACAGAAGAAACCTATACATCCATTGACAGATGAATGGATAAAGAAGATATGGTATATATATACAATGGAATATTACTCAGCCATAAAATAGAATGAAATAATGCCATTTCCAGTAACATGGATGGACCTAGAGATTATCATACTAAGTGAAGTAAATCAGACAAAGACAAATATCATATGATATCACTTACATGTGGAATCTAAAAAAATCATATAAATGAACTTATTTACAAAACAGAGATAGACTCACAGACATAGAAAACAAACTTATGGTTACCAAAGGGGATAGAGGTGATAGGGGTGGGGAGATAAATTAGGAGTTTAGGATTGACATAACACACTACTGTGTATAAAATAGGTCAACAAGAACCTACTGTATAGCACAGGGAACTATACTCTATATCTTGTAATAACCTAGAATGCAAAAGAATCTGAAAAAGAATATATATATATGTGTGTACATATATACATATATGTATACTTATATGTATATAAATGAATCACTTTACTGTACACTTGAAACTAACACAGTATTGTCAATTAATTATACTTCAATTTAAAAAAAGGTCTGTAGCTATGTTCACAAAGATCTAGTATTTGAGGACACTAATCATGGTGTCTATGATTAAGAACTGCAGAATTACAAACCAACTCCCTAAATACGCAGAACCCTGAAAATATAATAACTCCTTTATATGAATTTTTCAATACCTACTTATTAGATTTATATAATATTATTTGATCCATGATATTTCTATATTGTAATAAAAATCACAAATAATGTTCTATATGAACTCAACTGATTAAATAGTAATTTCCTAATTAAAGTGGTGGAATTTAGGAAAGGTTCTCATGGCTTTAGAGGGTGATCCTTTAAGAAGAGAATCTAAATCGCAGAATATGACAAAAACACAGCTAGCTTTCATACCATCTCTGTGTTTCCTAAGACTCAATAGTGAAGAAAAGTAAGGAATTGATATATCTCAAGAATAGAGTTAAGGGCCACAATAATATTTCACCACCCCAGGCAGGGGAATGCAGACTCTGTTAGAGGACACTGGTAGATGTTGTCTCCAAAGCCATAGCTTCAGAGAGTTCAATCATTTTATGCACAGACGTAGATGAGACAGAACTTCATTTCCCAATGGGGATTTAGCTCCTTAGAATGAGAGTATAGAAATAAGTACCCAAGTAAAAATAACACCCAATCTTAAAATAAGATTTTTGTCTTTATTTCAAGTATAAAATAAGCAAAACTGTACTTTTTAGTGTCAACCTCAATATAGATAACTTGATTTGAGGAATCTTCCTCACTGGCTGTTAGATTTTCAGATTCAGGGGGGAATAAAAACCCTCACTGAGCAGATACGGCACTTAACAATATTGGGGGATGAATTATGGCAGAAGAATTGCCAATGGAGCAAAGCATGAAGAACAGAAAAATGATACGCTCCTCAAACATTATTCTTCCATTTGACTTATCCTTTTAGCTTGCCTTTTGCTACAGTTTGCTGCAAAATTCAAATCTATATCTTAAATCCATAATTGTTTTTATGAGAAACAAGTATATCAAGATCTCTTGAAATAAAATTATAAAATTCTCACCCTTTTATATAGTGCGTCAACTCATGTTTAGTTGCCTTTTATCCTATAGATGATCATGTTGTATACAGAGGGTCATGTTTATTGTGACTGTCCCAAACTAGCTGTCATGTTATCCTGGAATGTCCCATAAATATATTTGTAATGAGTACAGTTTTTCATTCTCGCATGCTTAATTGTACACACCAAATAACTTCTAGTATTTGTCCTAATCTGACCTGGAAATATATAACATCTTGATCCATGTTCTCATTGAGCATTTATTTATACTAGTGGCATGTCAAGGACACAAAAGTTCCTTCTCATAGAAACAAAAACCACATCCAGATGGTCAAAGTCTCTTCCAGGAGAGTATGGTTGACAAAAACACAGACCAATGCACGCCCCCGCCCCAAAAACAGTCCATTCTTTGTCAAAAGAAGTCCTCTAGCAGAGAATCAAAAGAGGTCTGTGGAATCAACACAACCTACCTGATGTGTCTTTTCCCTCTTCCTTGTGTTTAGCCAGCTTTTTGACTGTTGGAAGTACCAGGTCTCTTGTTTCCAAAGAGCCGCCTGTGTTGGCCTGTCTTTCAGACTCTCATGTTGCAAAATCTGAAATTCTGTTGCAATAAACACCAGATTTCAAAGGAAAAGCAATGGAAATTGTGCAAAGATTAAACTTCATTTTTATAGCAACAGTTAGTAGTAGCATGATTATGTGTCTAAACAATGCCTGCTATTCCAATATAATATTAGATTGAGAAAGACCGGCAGTTTATTTGTGTAGAAGCAAGCACTGATTTTGAGGGTGCATTTAGAAAAACATATTTAGGTTTAGGGGAAACAGAAGGTTGTCTTTTGTATAAACACAATAATTGTATACTTTGAATCCCTCCTGAAGGAACCATATGCAAACAGATAACTTTAGATATTGCGTTATTCTACACTAATCCTCAGCCAAATGTAGTTAAAAAGTGATTGGGCATAATGAGGGCAACCTTGACACAAACATGAGCAATATGCTTCACAAGATAAAAATTTTTTAAAATCTAAGTCAAATGAGAGCACAGTATTTTAGGAATACTTTTTTTCTAGTGATGCTTATTTAGCATGAAATTAGGAATGGTGATCTCCAAAACACTACTGATGAATTTGCTTTTCTTGGTCTTCTTTCAAGAGCATCTTCATTAACATTATTGTATCTGTCATTTTCAAGGTGCAAGACACAATGTTTAAAGAAGACATAGGAGTTAAAATATCAAAGAGTCAGAGAAATGCTCGTAAACTGCTGATGAAACTAATAAGAATATGCCCAGGGTACTAAGGAAACTAACACTTTGGTTAGGGTAGAAAGCCCTTAGGGTAGAAAGTCCTTTCAGCTCTTTAATTTTCTTCTAGGCCTCTTTTCATTCTTTCCGGCTTTATAGAGCCAGGGCTGCTACAATCCAATTGCTATGGAAGTAAAAGCTCTCAGATTGATATCTTCATCACAGAATGGCAGGCCATAACGAGTAATCACTTCAGCCAACCTATTTTACAGATGAGGAAGTTGAAGCTTTGAGAGTTTAAGTGATTTGCCCCAAAGGGATGGTTAGCTGTGTCAAAATGGGGAACAAAATCCAGATCTCCTAATTATCAGGTAAGAGCACCCTTTCTAGCATACTACAGTTAAAACCTCCTGAGTGAAGATTTCTTAAAAGGTCTACAATTAGATTGGAGTTGGCAAAACGTAAACTAATTCTATACAAATGGTGCAAATAAATTGGAGACCTGGCTGTGTCGAGGTTGAATAGTACATATGGTGGTTGACAGGATGTTTTCATAGTAAATGTTTATCCTGGGTGGCTGGCTGACATTGACATTCAGCAAAGGTGAATTTATCATGGAACACGATTCCTGTAAAAATGATCTTGAGCCATCTTATAATAGTTGCTCTAGAACCAACCGATTCTCAAACAGTGGTCAGTACAGATGCCATGGGTTAGATATATTTTCCCTCAGAATTCACTCTCCCAATTTTTCTTTCTACACTACCTGACACAAATTAACTATCAATGACCTTTGAGAATGATATTGTTACTTTTATTTTTTCTAGTTTGCTAATCTTCAAGCAACTATCAAAACTTTTTGATATCTTTATTTTTGCTAGACTGTCATCCCAGGGATTGTCCATTGGACTTTCATGCCTTCCCTTTCCCCAGTATAAGAGCAGATGCATGGAAGTGAGTATAATCGTACTGGGGTGTTGGGATGAGCATGGGGACCATCCACAGGACACATGCAGGACACTCTGTGAAAACAGGCCAAACTGTCAATCAACTGTAACAACTCATGGCAGGATGGAGTTTCTATTACTAGTTTTTAAAAATAATAATAAAAGATGCTTTTGGTATCTTTCCCTCTAGAATTTTTAGATAGTTATAAGGTATAAACTATTAAGACTTACTTGGGGAAAAAGAAATGCAGATATTCATAGATTGTGGTAGATCATAACGTACTGAGTTAAAACTGGGACCGAAAAATGCAGAATTCTGGACTATAAACATTTAACCTTGAATTTTCCATCAGAGTGAGTTTAAAATGGTTTATTTATACATAATTTATAAATACAAATTGCATGACGTTTATTAATTTAATTATTAATTTAAAATAAAAAAGAATGTATATTGCTATTCTGTTCATGAAATGAATCCCTGTTAAAAACCGGTCACAAAATATGAATTGGTATTCCAATTAGAGCAAACCAAATCCAATGATCAAACTATTTCACTATTTCAGAGTCAGTGGCCACTCTGAGATGAGGCCCTCCTGGTGGAACCATGGTAAATGATTGCTTTTACAACCCATAGCCCCCATTACCCATTACTCAGATAATGTCATATTTTGTAGTAGGGACTTAGGTTTGCATTGTCAGTCAGGAAGGTTTATAAAGTCACACATAGCTACCAATTAAAATTGGCTACCATCCTGGGATATTCCAAGACAGGGGCTGACATTCTAGCCTGTTGCAGTATAATGTAACTATTATGGTTCTGAAATATTCATCAACTGATTATTTCCCTGATAGAATAATAAATCAATAAGTACAATAATATTACTTATTGATCAGGGCAGAAATAATATGCATTAGTTTTACTTTAAGAAAGGTGCAAATTGTTCTCTTGAATATGTTCATCCAAATAAAGACCCTTTTTTTCAGTTGCTTGCCATGCTTTCCTTGGTTAATCTCATCACACAATTGCCATTAATGACAGAAGGTAAAAGGGGGTGTTCTAGGGATCACCGAGACTCCTCTGTTGCACGATGTTCTTCTGGGAGCCTACAGAGATTATGCAACCTGGAGATTATGAAGACAAGGATGGGTAAATCAGATCTGGCCTTGACCCTGACTTTAATACAAAAAGCTACATATACATTTTCATCTCTGAGCCTTGTTTCCCCACCACTAAACAGGAGATTATAATAGTACCTGCCACATTAGGCTGTTCTAAGTATACCATGGAATAATACATGTAACACAACTGGCAGAGGACCTAGTTCATAGTAAGACTTCAGTGAATGTTAGGTTTTATTTTTTTTTTAATTAATTAATTAATTAATTAATTGTATTTTGATTATTACAAAAGTGGCCCACATCTGATCTTCCCCATTTTAAGTCAGAATACTTTTTTATTATTGAGCTGACATGCTTGAGTCTTTCATCAGAGAAGGACAGTTTTCACAGCAAGATGCGAAAACAGCGATTCTGCAAATAATTTTGTGAATTGTAAGTCACGAAAAGGGAATACATTTCAAAAACACTCTTGTGATATTGAAGTGAAATAAGCACCAGACTGGTAGTTAGGGATTTGGAGTCCTAGTCCTGACCCTTTCGCTAAATTTCTGAGTGACTTTGTACAAGTCACTTTGGGACCTTAGTTTCCTAAATTTACTTAACAGTAAATGGATTATATGGTCATTGCCAGCTCTCACATTGTGTGGTTGGGTTGCAAAGGACTATGAAGTTGGAAAACTCTTCTAGCACTTAGTACATTGAGAACTTTGCCAATTTTGGTATATGTGTCTTAGAGAGGGTGCCATGGAAGCAGTTCCTATAATGGGAATTCCTGTGCAAGTGATTTCTCATGGGAATGTTCCCAGGAAAAATGTGCTCATTAGGTAAGAGAGGAGGGCTTATATATCCCGACAATAGTCACCTGGATACCTAAGGTTGGGAGCAAGGTGGCTCCAATCCTATATCTAAGCAGCAGTTCCTGCAGCAGCCAGTAAGAAAGATTCTTGGAGATCCAGAAGTGGCACCAATAGCTTCTAGTATATTACATTTTGATGTACTGCATATTTAAAGCACTTGAACTTATGAAATAGCTTTCTATAAATCAGCCTCTCCAATATAGGGCATCACTGCACATAACTCTGAGTTCCTTCACTTCATCTTTACTGGACAAATGCTATGAACACTCTAAAATTGTCTGCTTGATCTTTGCTAACTTATGATTACCAAGTTCACCTTCCCCTCTATTTTCCCAGGGTCATAAGCCCTTACTCCTCCTACTGATCACAAGGCAATTTGAGGGGATGCTCTTAGAATGTACTCTTTCCTTTTTTTTTAATAGATCTTTATTGGAGTATAATTGCTTCACAATACTGTGTTAGTTTGTGTTATACACCAAAGTGAATCAGCCATATGCATACATATGTCCCCATATCCCCTCCCTCTTGAGCCTCCCTCCCATCCTCCCTATCCCACCCCTCTAGGTCATCACAAAGCACCGAGCCGATCTTCCTGTACTATGCTGCTGCTTCCCACTAGCTAACTATTTTACATTCGGTAGTGTATGTATGTCAATGCTACTCTCACTTCGCCCCAGCTTCTGCCTCCCACACTGTGTCCTCAAGTCCATTCTCTACGTCTACATCTTTATTCCTACCCTGCAACTAGGTTCATCGTACCTTTTTTTTTTTTAGATTCCATATATATGCGTTAGCATATGGTATTTGTTTTTCTTTCTGACTTAGTTCACTCTGTATGACAGACTCTAGGTCCATCCGCCTCACTACAAATAACTGAATTTCTTTTCTTTCTATGGCTGAGTAATATTCCATTGTATATATGTGCCACATCTTCTTTATCCATTCATCTATCATTGGACATTTAGGTTGGTTCCATGTTCTGGCTATTGTAAATAGTGCTGAAATGAACATTGTGGTACGTGACTCTTTTTGAATTTGGTTTTCTCAGGGTATATGCCCAGTAGTGGGATTGCTGGGTCGTATGGTAGTTCTATTTTTAGTTTTTCAAGGAACCTCCATACTCTTCTCCATAGTGGCTGTATCAATTTACATTCCCACCAACAGTGCAGGAGGATTTCCTTTTCACCACACTCTTTCCAGCATTTATTGTTTCTAGATTTTTTTGATAATGGCCATTCTGACCAGCGCGAGGTGATACCTCATTGTAGTTTTCATTCGCATTTCTCTACTAATTAGTGATGTTGAGCATCTTTTCATGTGCCTCTTGGCCACCTGTATGTCTTCCTTGGTGAAATGTCTATTTAGGTCTTCCGCCCATTGTTTAATTTGATTGTTTGTTTTTTTGATATTGAAGAGGGAAGCACTCAGCAGTCAGCTGTCCACACCCTGTAATACAAGAGTACATCCTGGATGTAGGGTAGGGTGTGGACAGCCAACAGCTGAGCGCTTCCCTCTTTTCTTCCTGAAAATGCAATTTAAATTCTGCGACACTGTTTCTTTTTCCTCAGCAAGAGTCAACTTCATCAGAAGTATACTAAGAAGTACCTTTCAGAAGAAAATGGGAAACCCAGAGAGCAAGTGCAAGTTTTTCCCTTAAAATAAGAAAAGAAGTCAAGACATAGATGTCCATCTTTGAAATTAAAAAAAAAAAAAGCTTTTTTGATTCTAAGATTACTATTTATTTTACTGTAACACATTATCTAGTAAGAGGTCATGTGGTGTTACAGTAGCCACTAACTTCTAAGGTTGCTTGTCTAACCACCATGGCCCAGTATAAACTCTGGGAGAATATGACTCACTTTCTTTTTAGGCTTCTAGAATAGTATTTCCCTGGTTTTTACTTCCTTTGAGATAAATCACATTATTTTTTGACACTCTTGCATTGTTTCCTTTAGAATGCCTCCCTCTCAGCACTGATTTATTTCTATCATTGAAGCAAGAAAGAGTAGATCACATAAGTTAAGAAGATTTTGTATCTAAAATGAGTAACAGATAGATTTTCTAACAAGAAGGGAAAATTAATCTCAAACTTACATCAGCTTTTAGATATAATATACCCTGGGAAAACCATAATTCAAAAGGACACATGTACCCCAATGTTCATTGCAGCACTATTTACAATAGCCAGGACGTGGAAACAACCTAAATGTCCAATGATAGATGAATGGATAAAGAAGATGTGGTACATATATACAATGGAATATTACTCGGGCATAAAAAGGAATGAAATTGGGCCATTTGTAACATGTGGATGGACCTAAAGTCTGTCATACAGAGTGAAGTAAGCCAGAAAGAGAAAAACAAATATTGTATATTAACGCATATATGTGGAGTCTAGAAAAATGGTACAGATGAATGTATTTGTAGGGCAGGAATAGAGACGTAGACATAGAGAACAGACATGTGGACACAGAGGGGAGGGGGAGGGTGGGATGAACTGGGAGATTAGGTTTGACATAAATACACTACCATGTGTAAAATAGATAGCTAGTGGGAACCTGCTGTATAGCACAGGGAGCTCAGCTCGGTGCTCTGTGATGACCTAGATGCAGGGGTGGAAGGTGGGGAGGGAGGCCAAGAGGGAAGGGATATAGGTATACATATAGCTAATTCACTTCATTGTACAGCAGAAAGTAACTCAACATTGTAAAGCAATTTTACTCCAATAAAAAGAAAAAGATCTAATATACCCTATCAATGAAATTAACATGAAAATTTTAAAGAATTTAAATTCTATCTAAGTGTGTATGATTTAGTTCTGATTTGTTTTAGGGGATAGACTTTAATATGTATTCTTCGACTTATGCAGGTTTTTCTTTTTTGGGGGAAGGGGACATTAATTTACATAAAGGATGTAACCATTATTCAGTTTTGGAGTGTTTTTAAAACTACTCTAAAAGCTTTAGAATATTAGCAATGAATTTCATTTCACAATCTATGAACAAATGTGAATTTCACAGTTACTTTGATGTTTAGGGTTTGTTTTCTGGCTAGGACATTAGTGATAAGTTGAATGTTTGCCATATATGGTTAATTCTTTCTTGACTATGTTATGTTTTTATTATGTCCTCTTATATTAAAACAATGCCAGTTTGCAATAGCAGAAAGTACTAATACCACAATATGAATTGTGACAATGATCCTGTGTTAATACTCTATTTTCAGGCACCTGTAAAGCAGTCACGCACATTTGTCCAATATTGAAATGTAGCACAAATCACAATCCAAAAGCAAGTTTTATTTTCATAACCTTCAGTCTCTAAATGAGACAGGAAAAAAAAAAAAGAGGTATTTTTCCCCAGCAGAGCACACTCCAGAAACAAATATGCTACATCTGTTTTAGCTGGCATGGACCAGGCCCTGTAGGATAATGCATTACTTTAGATTTCAAAACTGACAAGTCTCCAGAGTAGTAGGTCTCTGTGCTGTAAAGCAGCAGACATCCATGTGTAGAGATTTTATTTTCCAGTGACATTTTATTTAGGATTTTTCACTGGATGAATTGAGCTTGCGAGTTTATGAACTCTACTGAAGCAATTATCTCCCCAACTCAGAGGGAGCTGTTGGAATTCCTCACGTCATTACCATGTGGCCAGCAGGTTCCCTCATCACAGACAATCACAGAGGGCATTTTTGTGGTTTATTCGGAAGGCATTTTCATGCTAAATCTTATTTTTCAATACTTTGTAACTTCTTCAAAAGCTTTTGTTAGCTTTAATGTGGAATTTAGAGCAATTTATCCATTTTTTGAGAGATTGATGCAAAAGAAAAACTGTTCCGAGGGTATTTGGTGATGGGATAATATGAAATTAGGCCACGATAAAATAGTCAAAGCCCAACATTTTAAACTGAAGAACCATGTGAAAGAATTGAATTCAGATATTTAGATGCTGAAGAATACACTGGGAATATTTTACATTCACAAAGGATTTTCTTCCTAACCTCCTTTCCCTACCTCATCCATTCCCCAAACGCAAACATGCACACATTCTTTTGAAGTATGGGAAGGTGAAATCATAGCAGGCATGCCTCTCAGTCTATGCCTGTGGGCATGATTTTAAACAGAAAGCTTGAGGGGGTTTATTTCTGTTAAAAAGCACAGACAGAACCATGTTTTAAAAAATATGCAGCCCAAGAACTCAATAAAAGCAGAGTCAATACATGTATATATACATGTAAAACATATACAAGAGCTTACTAATACAAATATATATTTATGCTACTGGCAGAGATGGGCAATTAAACAATGTGCAATTGGGTGTGTAAAACTGAGGTCCAGTCAACAGATGTGAGTGTATTTGAGGGTAAAACTGCCAACTTGCACTATAACGCAGTATGCTTATATTCAGAAAATACACTGTAAATGAAAGAAACAGAAGAAAAATCTTCTTTCTTTGCTCTATTTCAAAAGGAGGTTGCTTTTTGGTATGTTTTTATTACAGGAGAAAAAGCAATAATGATCTAATTGCCAGAAAACATGCATACAACATGAGACTTGGGAATCTGAGTTCTTGAAAGCCATATCCAGAGATTTTCTCTAATACCTTTATTTTCAGAGTGTTTTTCCCCAAGGGAACGAAATATTTCTACAGCCTTTATCTCATTAATCCTCACATGATCATTGTTAGGGAGTCAGGCAGGCTAGGACTTCTGTAGATTCCACTACTGAAATAGACAGACAATGGTTGCCAGAGTGACTTGATTGAAATTATAGAACAAGTCGGGAGCACAGCTGGTGAAAGAATCTGGGTCTGCTGTTTGCCAGAGCTTTCTTTTACCCAACAGAACATATTGCCTAAAGCTGAGAATCCCACAGTGTCCTCGATTACGTATTTTCAAATTATAGTTCACTTTAGAGATTCCTATTAAAAATCGGATATGACAGCAGGCCTGGAAATCATTTAGGAAACCCCAGGTTTCAAGCAAGTGGGAGATTTAAGAAGCAGAGCTGGAGGGATGGAAATCTAAAACATAGGTGGGGATGGAATGTCTAAACACTGTCTACTGGCTCTTTTAACGTAGAGGGCATCATGCTAGGTGCTATGCTGGGTAATCAAAAAGATGCAGAAGGTATTCCCTAGACATTCATTCATTCATTTACTTTTACAAGTGGCTTCTTGTTAAAGCTTCATTTCTACTTTTAACTTATGGAGAAGACAAATTAAGAATAGGAAGACATATAGCTATTTTAGAAGCCCATGGGAAGCTTGAAATGAACTACCTCATAAAAGGAAGGGCTTCTCTCCTGGGAAAGACTCATGAGGCTCTCTCTTGTCTTACTAGGATTTTTTTTAAGATATAGTCTAGCAGGGATAGACTTTTCCCTCATGAATTATTGATACTCTAAAGCAGTTTTAATTGTTTTTCCTTTCAGCACTATATAGAAAAACCCAATAATGATTCTCACTGCAATATTAGCATATATTTTAAGCATGCCATAATACCAAGGGAAAGCATCTAATTTTCCTGAAACAATATGCTTCTTTAACTTCAAGAAATATGATTTAAATTAGTAATAAAGATGAGAAGTAATCTAACTTAGGTTATAAAATTGCTTTCTGTGCTGAAATATTTTGTAGGAAAATAAGAAGTGGATACATTTATGTAAGATTTAATTTAATCATTGTATAGCATGATTAAACATTGCAATATGGAATTTGTAGATACAAGGTAAATTTCACTACAATATGAAGGTCTTTTTTTGGTCACAAATATAAAAAGTTTAAGGAAAAGAAATCTTAGAATATATAAACACGTGAAACACTTAAATGCAATATATATTAAAGTAATACCGTTTTCCTAGTAAGCAGAGTGCTTAAAAATATTTTAAGTAAATGTTCTCTAATACAGCAGTTGTCAAACTTTTGACCTTAAGACCCCTTTAATTTATTAAAAATTACTGAGGATGCCAAGTACATTTATGTAGATTATACCTATTATTATTTACTCTATTAGAAATTAAAACTGAGAAACTTTGGAAATGCTTAATTTACTAAAATATAAATAATAAACAGATTGCATGTTAACATAAACAATACATTTTTATGAAAAAGTGTGCTATTTTCCAAAAATATATATATAATTGAGAAGAATGGCATTGTTTCACATTTTTATAAATATTTTTATTGACTGGCTTAATTGGCTATATTTGCATATCTGCTTTTGCCTTCAATCTGTTCTGAAGTCATAGACAGTGCAGCTTCTGGAAAACTACTGTAAGCTAGTGAGGGAATGAGAGTAAGCAAGGCAAATATTAATAACATGTGGGTATTACTGTGTAAAGACTCTGGCCTTATGGATCCCTGCAAAGGTCCCATGGACTCCCAGATCACACTTACAGAACAGTTGAAGAAAAGAGCCCCAGACTGGGATGTTGTAGACCTCGTTTCTATTTTTGATGTTATATTGGCCAGATTTTTCACTTTGAGTTGAACATTTCCATCTGCAAAATGAGATTACCAGACTATCTCTGAGGTCACGTCTACGTTCTCATTGTCCTCAAAAACTGTCTTCATTATCATGTTAATCCATACCCACAAATAAATTTTCGTATATGACATTATAATTAGGAGTAAGGTTAAAAAAAAGAAGTTTATAAGTAAATATTGATACATTGCATTATTTCTATGTGGGTGCTTATTTGGACTCTGGTGTAGATACAGCTTGTTTTATTGGAGAAATGAAGACAAATGATTAATCTCTGCTCCCTTCAACCACTGAGGTAGTCATCAGGAAGTGGAAGACTCTCACTCCCACTATACGTGTGTCCTGGATATGAGCAGCGCTGTCTCTGGAATTAAACATGTTTGTGCACAAATCCCAGCTCTTCTAACTTTTTGTTGTGTGATATTGGTCAAGTAATGTAAACTCTCTAATCTTCATGTTTTTCAACTGTTAAAAGGTAATAATAGCTGGTAGGAATGCAAAGTGGCATGACCACTTTGGAAGACAGTTTGGTACTGTCTTACAAAACCAAGCATACTCTTACCATATGATCCAGCAGTCACGCTCCTTGGTAGTTGAAATCATGCCCACACAAAAACCTACACACAGATGTAGAGCATCTTTACTCATATTGCCAAAACTTGGAAGCAACCAAGATGTCCTTCAGTAGGTGAATGGATAAACAAACTGTGATGCATCTGGACAATGGAATACTATTTGGTACTAAAAAGAAATGAGCTATCAAGCCATGAAAAGACATGGAGACATTGTAAATGCATATTACTAAGTGAAAGAAGTAAAAGGCTACAGAATGCATGATTCCAAATATGTGACACTCTGGAAAAGGCAATACTATAGAAACAGTAAAAAGAGCAGAGGTTTCTGGGGGTTGGGAGCAGTGAGGGATGAATGGGTGAAGCACAGAGTATTTAGGGGGCAGTGAAAATAGTCTGTGTGGTACCATAATGATGGAGATACATGTCATTATAAATTTATCTAAACTCATAGAATGAACAACCCCAAGAGTGAACAATAATGTAAACTGGACTTTGGGTGGTTATGATGTGTAAATGTAGGCTCGTCAATAGCAACAAATGTACCACTCTTGTGGGGGATGTGGATAATGGGGGAGGTTATGCAGATATGGAGGCAGGAGGTATATGGAAGATCTCTACCTTCCCCCAAAGTTTGCTCTGAACCTAAAACTGCTCTTAAAAATAGTCTTAATAAAATTTTCTTAAAACTTTAAAAAAGCTAATAATAATAGTCAACCATCTTACATGATTTTTATAAGAATTGCATGAGATAGTCCACATAAAGCACTTAGCATAGCATAGTACCTAGCAAAAATCAAGCACTCAAAAACTCTAATGTCATTTTCACAGACATTTCCTCCTACATCTCCTTTGTTGCAAATGTTTGGTGTATTATTATTATTACTATTATTATTTTTTTCTATTTTAACTCTTCAGAGAATCTTTTTTTAAGCATGGTTGTGCTCAATGCAGTAAACTTTTACCACAAAGCAAAGAAAAAAAACACAGAAACATCTATATTCACAGTGCCAAGGAATAACCACTCAATATTTCTATGTGTACTTCTAGTCTTTTTTTATATTATGTTTATATTTATTTTCAAATAATATTTTATTCTACATAAAGAATGTACAGTCTATTTCTCCCTCTTATTAATATGTTGTCAACAATTTTCCATGCCAAAAAATTCTACTACAATGAGATTTTTACACTCAATTGAAATATCATAAGGATGTTCATAATTTACTCAATTATTTTCCAGCTTAGGTAAATCATTCCTGGTCTTCTACTATTGTGATAAATGCATCATTATTGACTAATCCTAGTACATATTTCTCACCTCCTGTAGAATTCCTTTGAGTATGTCAGTGTCTTAAATAAAAATATAAAAGCATCCAAATACTTGGCCTTCTGTGAGTTTATGTCAAATGATTTCTTAGGCTTCGGTTTTAAGCCTCATTGTGGTCTCTCCCTAAACTCTTTCTCTCTCTCTGAGTCATCTCATCTATTCCATTAGCTTTATTGTCTCCCAAATTTATATATCCAGCCCTGAAATTTCTTCTGAGATCCAGACTCATATATCCATTTCCCTACCTGATGTCTCTGTTTCGATGTATCACAAGCTCTTAAAATGTAATATATCCAAAACTGACTCTTCATTTTCCTCTTCCCTTAAATCTTTTCCTCCTTCATTTTCCTTCCCATTAATATCAGCAAAACTTTCTTCTAAGTTGCTAACATCAGGAACATGGAAATGATTTGTGGTTCCTACCTTTCTCTCCCTTCCGGTAATCAATCCTTCTTAAGTTGTCTAACACAATCACTCTTCATTGCTTGTGACTCAGAAAAGCCTCTGTCAGTTTTACAGAAGAAAGGGACTTAGCTTCGTACAATCCAAGGTCTGCAATTCTACTTCCTTTTACTAATGTCATTTTTTTTTTAATTTTATTTATTTATGGCTGTGTTGGGTCTTCGTTTCTGTGTGAGGGCTTTCTCCAGTTGCGGCAAGCGGGGGCCACTCCTCATCGCAGTGCGCGGGCCTCTCACTATCGCGGCCTCTCTTGTTGCGGAGCACAGGCTCCAGACGCGCAGGCTCAGTAATCGTGGCTCACGGGCCCATTTGCTCAGCGGCATGTGGGATCTTCCCAGACCAGGGCTCGAACCCGTGTCCCCTGCATTGGCAGGCAGATTCTCAACCACTGCGCCACCAGGGAAGCCCCACTAATGTCATTTTCATTTGGAAATATCCTTAAAAGTTTATAGATCATAAGACTCTCATTTTCATGAACTATAGGGATACCTAATAAAACAGGTAGATCTATTGTCAAAAGGATGGAAAGATGGGAAAATAAAGAAATAGAAGCAGATTTGGCATGGCTTAGAGAACAAAGGGCCTTGCTTTGACGTCAACATTTATTTGAAGGAGCCTGAAAAGTATATTGATAAAGAAGGTAAATGGAATGATAATGATCTTCTGGTTTGGATGGAGCTTCATGACCTTCTGTTAATTATACTGTTCAAGAAATCTTTAAAAGTCTATAATTTTCTTTTATATGGAAAAAATAGGTAGAAATATTCTTTAATGATAAACTCCATACCCCACACTTTCTTAGCTTATACACTCCAATCCAATCTAAATAAATATTCAAGGTTCAACACTAGGAAAAATGGCATATTCCGGAGGCATGAGGCAACACAAAAGTTCTCTAGCCTGACCAAAATTTGATAAGATCCTTTCATTGTATGCATGTTAAATATTTCCTGAGAAAGCAAATTGGTATAGTTTTGCCTTCCTCAGGAAGGGATTAATAAACTATATTATGATTTCTTAAGTTTAAAGGAGATAAGTAAAAAAACTGAATTTTTGTGCTTTAAATGTGTTGTCCCATAAAGAAAAAGAATCTTTCGCTGCATGTTCAGAAAAAGTCAAACTGTGATGCTAAAGGTTGATTTCTAGACATGAAAAAATACTTTTAAATGACCATTAAGCTATTAACAGTCATTAAATGAACTAGTGAAAGCTTCTTTGTTCATATTTGACAAATAAATCTGGAAGAACTATAAGCATTCTCATTTGTGTACTATCCCTTTTAATCAAGATAACTCTTTCAATGAATTACATTGGCTTATTGACTTTTTCTTAAATGAACTATGCATCTTCTATCTTACTGCAGTGAGGAATACAGTATATCAGTTAGCTTTTAATGGATCACAAAACACCTCAAAATTTAGTGGCTTCAAACAATAATACTTTTACTATTTTATATGAGATAATGGATTAGGTGAGCAGTTTCTCTTGTCTGGCTATCTCAGCTGAAGCTGGATGCTCTAGGATGGCCTCAGGCAGTTGGCTCAATGTCACCTGTGGTGATGGAGACGACTTGATTATCATCATCCAACAGGCTAGGACTGTTGATGGGGTCGTAGTTGCAGAGTTCCAAGTACAGAAAATGGGAACAAGTTCCAGTACGCAAGTCCTTTAGAGTCTGTGCTTGTATCATATTTGATAGTATGTCATTGGCCAAAGCCAGTCACGTGACCAAGCCCAGATTCAAGAAACAGACTTACCTCTTGATGGGAGGAGCTGTAAAATCAGAATGCAAAGAGATATGCTAAACAGATGGAAAATTTGTAGCAATTTTTGCAATCTATCACAGACTACCTTCTGGCCACAAATTATTCTTACTGTGTGTAACATATGCCCACCCTTCCCAGATGCCAAAAGTCTGATTCAGTTATGCCATTTATGGCATCTGGCTTGAAGTTCAAGTTCTCATGATCTGCTTCTTGTCTAAATGTAGATGTGGCTCACTGGGTGCAGCTGCTCTTCATCCAGACAACTGTGAACTAAAAACGTAAGTTATCTGCTGCCAATTAACCTAATCGGGTGAGAAGGGAGCAAGAGAACTGCAGTAGTTGCTTCTAATCAAAAAGGAAAGGAATGGGAGGCACAGAGAAGTCCTTGGTCTGAACCAATTCTATAATCCATCCAGGCACATGTTAAAAGGTTCCCCAACTCTGGGTCTGGGGATGTTCCTTGATTACAGTCCATTTCTGCTCCCTGAGAGTAATTTGTTTGTCCACAATCCTCTGAGTCTCTTGGCTCCACCTCTACGGTTTTCATCTCTTCGGGTAAGAAATGTCTGTGATTCTCATTCTGATTTCTATCCACAGAATGTTAGAAGCCCAGAAATCTAACTTCTTTTTGAACTATTGCAATTCCCTTTCATCCAAGCAGGCAGTTCTTTTGTTAGTATATTGGTCTTTAAAACTTCATGGATTGCCTATGAATCTGATGCACATCTACTCCATGTGAGTCCTAAAATTCTCTACTCCTAAAGTTTGCAACCACATTTTTTCAAGGCAGGGCTCTCTCTACTTTGGATGTGGCAAGCTGCTGTAGAAAAAAAATGTCCTTAAGTTTATTAGGAGCCTATTTGTCTTGCTGAGCGCTCTTATGTTTAACTTAGAACTTTTAGAGGTATTATTATAAAGGGTCTTCTGTCCAAGTTCCTGTAAATGAAAGTTTTGCAAAATGTTCTACTGTGTCATAACATGGTTACCATTTTTTTCAGTCTCTACTAACAGTTGCCTCATTGTTTTCCAACCTCCATCTACAGCCTGAATCCAAAGCCAATATTATATATATGCAAATTGTTATGGAAACAAAACCTAAAGTGGGCAACACTCTCTTTCAGATACCAGTTTTTACATCATTAGCTTTTGCTGTGTTAAAAATTTGCTTTAAACAATAAACATTTATAATTTTTTATGATTCTCTGGTTTGCCTGCTGGCTCTTCTTCTCTGGTCTAGCAGTCTGGTGCTAGAAATTTTTAGATAGCCTAGTTCACATATCTGGCAGTAGGTATGATATCACTTTGAGGAGGGGGGATGATTTTGGCATGAGTCTCTCATCATCCAGCACATTAACATGGACTTATTCAGTCATGGCAAAATACCTAAGAGTCGCAAGAGAAGTTCTCAGTGTGCAGTGTTTCTCTGGCTTCATTTTATGTTACCTTTGATAATATCCATTTTTGCCCAAAGCAAGTCACATAACCAAGTCCACATTCAAGAGGTGGAAAAATGAATTCCACCTCTTGATGGATAGAGCTGCAAAGTCACATTACAAAGAGCAAGATGCATAAAGGGGTAGAATAATCTCTGGCCATTTTTGCATTCTGTCACAGCAAGCATGTTACTTGGTTACAATTTTTTATGGCAAGTCTCATTGTTTAAAATTTGCTAAATTTCCTATGCTAGGTTTATAGGGAAGATCAATTATTACTATTTCCATAAATTATCTAAGGTTATGAGGATATAAACATATGTGTTAAACTAAATTGAATTATAAAAATTGAAGACCTCTTGTGAACTGGAGACAGTGTCTCAAATCATGTGAACACCTACCCTATCTTGATAAAGTTGTAAAAGGTTATCTCCCTGACAAGCATTTGATATTTTCATTGTGTTGCTCTGCCAGACCAATTTAAAAATAATTTCCAAGATTCTTAATTTTAGTAAAATAAATTTGTACAAACTGAAATAAAACACTTTTCTCATTGTAACTGGTTCTGACCACTCAAAATTCAAGAAAGATACTTCACACACAAACTTGTTATAGATTGTAACCGTATAAGTAAAGACTAATAATTATATAGAATAATAATGCATATTGGTAGTTTTTGTCTGAAAAACTGTCTAGAACAATGTTCAATAGCATTCAAATGCTTTTACTGAGCTTCTTTACTTTTCATGGTATAATGTAGTTACTTGCATAACTACAACCTACTTCCCGCCAGTATAGAATCAAATAAACAAAATATGTAAGAAAGAATACACTTAGAAACAAATCTTGTTAATTAGTTATAGCAAGCCCACAATTAAATTAAAACCTATTCTATGACTTATGAGGTCCTACCCTTATATATAGTAAATAATATCACTTCCTGGAAAATCAGGAACATTAGCAAACTTGAGGAACTCAACAAAGGAGAACTTCCCTACAGTTAAATGTACTGCAGGTGAAAGCCAACAGAGGCAAATGGAATGGTTCTTGGTTCTGCTTTTTGGAATTCATAAACCAACAGGAGTAATAAAATTATTTCTAGCAAATAAATATGATTTTTTTTAAATGTCACCATGGGTTTTACAAAGCTAACAGATGGAAGTAAATTCCCTCATCTCAAAATTGCATGGCTCTAGCTAGGTTGAACATTACAACAAGGATGTCTTTAAATATTTATCAATCCTCGAGTCTTGTTACACTTATCAAAATAAAGCAGTTCTATAGAGCAGTAAATAAAATTAATACTATTGAATCCAAAAATTGTAAAGCAGACATTTTTGGTCAAATATGTGCCTCTTAGGAGAAGAATTCTGACCACAGTGAGACCCTGGTCTCACCCCCTTTCTACCAAAATTTCTCAAAAAGAATTTCAATCATTTTGAAGATATGGTTCATGATTTAGAGGTAGGCTTTGAAAAGCTGGAGCTTTCTCTCATCAGCCTATTCTGCAAAGGTAACAGAGTAGCGGAGTCATTCTTAAATCCCTGTTTCCAGAGACAGGCTTCCAACAAGAGAAGATGTTGTTAACGCTAAAATCCAGGAACTGCTAGTTTTGTTTTTTTAATAAAATTGACCCCAAAGTCATCCAATCAGAATTTTTGATGGTCAAATAATAATTTGAACTATACCTTCAGCTTCTATGAGTATTCTGTAAGCCTGGTTGAAAGCTAGATTCCCTTGCATGACTTGGTTACAAAAGCCTTTACTAGGCAATCAGCATTAACTAGGAGGATTTCTTATTTTCAATATTTAAAAATGATTTATTTTAGTAAAATGTTAGTCTCTCATTGTAGTTGGATGTGTCTGTATACATAAATATAGATATGGGTACAATTTCTGGTTATATGAAAATCAACCCAGTCTGACATCTCCGCCGTTTCTTCCATGATGACTCCCACTTTGCCAATCTTTTTGCAGGAAGAATAATGGCCCCCCGAAGATGTCCATATCTTAATCCCCAGAACCTGTGAATATGTTAGGTTATCTGACAAAGGGGAATTCAGGTTGTAGGTGGAATTAAGGTTGCTAATCCGCTGACCTTGAGATGAGGAGATTTTCCTGCATTGTTTGAGTGGGCTCAACGTAATCAAAAGTGGGAGGAAGAAGAGTCAGAGAGAGATTTGAAGATGCTATGCTGTGGACTTCGAAGGTGGAGGAAGCAGCCGTAAGCCAAGGAATGCAGGTGTCCTCTAGAGACTGGAAAAGGCAAGGAAATAGGTACCCCAAAGAGACTCCAGAAAGGATCACAGCTCTGCTGATATCTTAATTTCAGCCCATTGAGAGCCATTTCAGACTTCTGACCTCAAGAACTGTTAAGATAATAAATGTGTATTGTTTTAAGAACTAAATTTGTGGTAATTTGTTACAGCAGTTATAGAAAGCTAATACACTCCCATATTTACAATAGTCATAAGAATAAAAGCCAAATTCCTTCCCATATCCTAAAAAGTATTGCATAAACAAGCCTCTCCTTCCTCTCTTGCCTCATCTTCCCACTCTTCTCTTGGGTTACTCTGCTCAGGAAACACTGACATTCTTTCACTGCTTTAACCTTGCCAACTTCTTCTACCCAAGTCCGTTGCACTTGCCACACCTTTGTCTATAGCATTCATTTCTTTGCTCTTTGTCAGACTGGCTCTTTCTCATTCTTCAAGTTGACTTTAAGTCACATTCTTCAAATGGTCTTTAAAATAAATATCTTAGGAGATTGTGTGTGTGTGTGTGTGTGTGTGTGTGTGTGTGTGTATTATTGATTCTGTTTTTCTGGGGAACCCTGACTTATGCAGGAGGGGAAAGACACTCTTCCACCTCTTGAAGGAAGGAACACCAAATGTCTACAAGGAAGGAAAAAAACGATAGTAGCCATCTTTGGAGATTTTTTAAAATAAATGCCATCTGTGTAAAATGGTTTGCACTTTTCTTTGACAAGCCACAGCACCCAGTGCTCTTCTGTTATGTCTTTAATTACATGCACCTATACTTTGATTACTTGTCTATCTTTTCCACTGGGTTTTTAGTACTTTAAAGGTAGGGATTGTATCTCATGAGTCATTATGTTCCTACCACCTTACTTCAATACCTTAATAATACTTGTGGGATGAATGAATGGCTGAATGAAAAATGTACACTATATTCATGAATATTTTATTGAATTTTTATAAACTTTATTAATTCCCTCTTAATTCCTACTTATTTACCCAATACTCACCCTGACAAATACATGACACTATTTCTCAGGGACAGCATGTCCACCTTCAAGATCACCAAATAATCTGGAACAATATGGAACCAATAATATACAATTATTGCTGTGCAGTGTCTGTCCCTCATTTGAACAAAGGAAGATAACCCAGTTATAATTAACAATATCCCATAGAACATTTGATGAGATAAATTTTAAATTATAAAATTGTTTTAATACTCAGAAATTTAAAGAGTCACAATCTGCTTACAATTTAAAAATCTGCTTATGAAAGAATAACATATTCCTTCATACTGATTTTGTGCTGAATGTGATTCTTTTATATTTGGAAATATTTAAATATTCCAGAGCTCATAACTCCTGCGGTGTAAGGAAAACCTGGGTATGTTCTTCTTATAAAGATTGTCACTAGGTTAAAATTCCTCACTCCAATTTCACTCTCTTCCCTCATCACTGTTTATGAACTCTGCATTTCTAACAAAGAAATGACAATTTCAGAGCTTAGGAAGGGCCTAAACTTTGCTTTATCAAGGACAATACTGGCAAATTTCCAAAAACCTGGAGGCCATGGCTCATCTGCAAATCATGTACATATATTTGCATGAATTTTATTTTGATTAGTAGCCTCAACCCATGATGGTACTTAGGATGAATGAAGCATTTTACATATATGAATAAATGAAGACGATTTAGTAGTCTTACTGCTCATGGCTGTTTTCCCTGTTCCTCTAACTCTGACTCTCCTCATCCATCCCCTTCTTGTTATTTCTTCTCTTTAAATCTAGAGTGGGTGTTGCTTTTCTTTTTTTAACATATTGATTCTATATAAATGGTGAGAACAAAGAAGCCCTGCTTTTGTGTTTTATTGACTCATTCAGCAGATCTACTATGACCAAAATCATTGTGACTTTGTGATTTTTGCAAAGTTCTTCATCTTAACTGGCATAAATTGGCATCTCTTTTGGGCTGAGTCAGTGAAGTATACAAACCTTGATAATTGTGCAATTTTCTTTTGAAGAGCTTGTCCCTAAAGACTCCATAAACTAAAATATAAATTTAGGGAAAAATATATTAAAAGTAGTATATGAAAGTGTTAAAAGTAGAGGAAAAGGTGAATTGCTACTCCATTAATAGCTTTTTATTTCCCGTAAACTTTAAAATCCCCCTGAATGTAATTGTGGGTGTGTGAGTGTGTGCTCATGCATGCATGCCTGTCCATGTTTGATGTGAGGTAGAATAAGTTGGTAGAGGACAATAGAGGGTTCTTAGTTGGTCGGGATAAAGAATGCTGATGATGGCATAAGATGGCTACTATCAGAAAAATGAGGGGAAGAAGACCTTGGCTTAGCCAAGTCATAGAAAATTCTAGACAGCAAAGGAGGTAATAAAGTGGTGGTGACTAATTTATAGATCAACCATGTAGGTCTCTAAACTTTATCCAAAAATCCATATTCATTTATTGCAGTAGATGAGTAATAAAGAAAATGATTTCTCTCTATATATATTCCATGTATTTCTTGCCTAGAGAATGGAAGGCAATCAATTCTAGATTTGGGGAAATATTATTTTTTCTTCCTTACCTTGCTGCTTCATTCTGTATTCTTTTCTCTTTCCTGTTCTTTTTTCTCTTATTTTATTCTCCTATGATCCAACACATTCAAGTGCTTTCTAGTGTTTCAGTGTAGCCAGGTTTCCTACAATAATATATTCCTTTTTTTTATTAGTTATTATTGAGTAGGGCCTAGTTCTCATTTACTTATGAGAAATAATATTTATGTATTCCTCTTATGTTTGGAGCAATAGAAAACATAGGATATTTCTTCAGAATATGATTAATGTCTTCTATTTATAGCTTATAAGGATGGAAATATGGTTCTAACTATTAAGATTAAAATCTACAATATTACAGAGAATTAAATTAATGTTACAAAGTAATAGAAATATTATTAGAAATAATGCCTAAGGAATTCAGCTTAAAATAAAGTTGGGAGTTGAATCCCTTAGGGTTTGATCAGAGAAGTAGAACCACATGGAATAAGAAATTTATTATAAGGATTAGATTTTATACAACTATGGGAGCTGGTGAGAAGGTCCATGGAAAGGCTTGTCACCTGTGTCGGATGCTGTGTGTAAGTCACTGCTGGTTATCAGGGTCAACAGTTAGGAAGGAAAGCTGCACTGGACAGATTGGGGGTCAACTGGAGCCCATTCCGATAAACTGGAACCCATGAATTTAAACCGGAACTCACACCTAATTTTCTTCTAACCTGACACAGGTGACCCACAGGAAAACTGGTACACTTTGCCACAGAGCCGTTAATATACTTGCTCCCAAACTTGGAAATGCTGATGTGGAAGATCCAGTAGAATCTGGAGGGCTCCTCGGCCTGGCTGCTATGTTATCAACAAGATGAACTAGCAAGTTCACAGCAACATGAAAAAGCTGCAGCGGATCTGGTGCCCTACATTGACTTTCAGAAAGTAGAGCCTGCTGACTCACTTTCACCTTCCAAATCCCATGCAAATTTCTCTTGTGGGACACCCTGACCTAGGACCATAGCAGAAGGACATTTAGAGAAATGCAGTTTCAACTTAACCTAAGTTGACACAATCAACAAGCACCACAATCAACCTCTTGATCAGTTCTCATATATAGGTACCTCTTTGAACCACATTCAACGTTTAAAGACAATACTTAAATCATGCTTCTAACAAATGTGATGCAATCTCCCTTGTACAATTAATCACATGGCAACCTCTCCCAAGAAGAAGACACAAGTACCTTTATCCATCTTTAGATGATGTTCCTTCTTTGAGTTGAGCCCCTCTTGCCTTTTGGTCATCCTATAACTTAAATATTGAGTTTGGGAAGACGATTCTTCATAAGTCTCAAATGTTTGTGCATGTCTTCAAAGGCCTTAACAGCTAATTTCTTTGGACTGTGTTTTCAAGGATGTTTGGAAGATACAGATATCCATATTCTAGGATAGTAAAGGTAGAAGTATTGCTCTTCCCAGAGGCAGATTGCATTCTAGAGTAAGAAAGATAATGTTTCTCTGCAGAGGGGAATATGATCAGGCTGACCAACAGCTCCTTTTATAAGATCCAGGATTCCTAATATCAGTGTTCCATTCCCATATGTGTGTAATGCAATGAGCAAGCAACACTTATCTCTCATCACATCACCCTGTAGAAATTGGGGCTTGAAGAGCTGGCACAAGGCTGTTATTCTGGCTAGTGTTACTACTGTGAGTGAAAAAAACTGTCTTTTGTCTCTAATCCAAGCATCTTGTGTTTTCTGCCAGGAATTATGAAACTAGCTAGACTATTAGCATGCAAGGAGGGTAAAATCTTAGACCCTGAAGAGTTTCTGATGACACTGAGATATCAAGCTGCAATTTTAAAATATTTATGTTACATAATAGGAAAATAAGAGAGAAGGAAAAATGGTCAATATACACAGGAAATATCAATATGAAAATAATGAATTAATACTCATAATTATTACAATCCTCATTTCTACACTGGACTCATACTTGTAGCTGATATGTATGACTTACTTCTTCCTTTGGCAGTTCTGTATCCCCTTTGCCCTCAGAAAGTACGTCAGTGGTTGTGTTCCCTTGTCTGTTAGGGTGTGTCAAACTTTCATTCTTTAATGATTGGATCTTTAGTCATTGTTACTGGTTTGGTTGTAATTTTCTGTTGACTTTAATCATAGGACATGAAATTGTAAGAGGACCCTCAGAAGATCTCCTGCATTTCAGACATAGTCTTCTTTATCTCCGTTGTATAATAGCAACTCAATTTTCCTTTGATAATTATGATCAGTCACTCACCAAGAGAGTCAATCCCTTTTGGCCTATTGATTCGATATCATGAGGAGGTCAAAATGGCCAATTTGCATGTCAGCTTCCAGTTTAATGGAACCATTTCTATGTCCCCATGGAAGCATTCCTTCCCTGGGAACAAAACTAACAGAACCCACAGTTGTGAGTACAAGAAGCAAATATATTCACTATTGGATCACTAGGCATAATAATAAAAGGAGCTACTCACATTTACAACCCTTGATTCCTGGAACCATCAATCCTGCCTTTTGGGGGGGAAAGGCATCATAGAAGAAGCACACAATACATCCTGGAAAACATTAGCCCAGCCCTCACAGGGTGCTGTCACCCAGCTGGTGCCATAACTGAATCATCAAAAGTCCATTTAAGTATTTTACCAGTTAACATGGTAAAGTTAATTAATTCTAAGAGCGTTAGCCTTTTGTCACATTTTACTTGCTGTAAAATGAAAGTCTGCTTCAGTGTAAACAAAGAACTGCTCCTTCCCTGATGGAAGAGTACCTATATTAACAACTTAATCCCAGGTGGTTGGCTGATCGTCTGGAACTGGTGCCATACTGGAGACTCAGTTTTGTCCTCTGCTGCTGGAAGATTAGGCACTCAGAATGGCTGTTGCCGTATTGATCTTGGTAAATGAGAGTCCAAGTTGCTAAGCCCATGCATAACCAGCATCCCTACCGCCATGTTTACTCTCTTCACATCCATTGGGAACCCACATAGGGAAAGAGATGGACTGGCATTCACAGAATAGGTCATCCTACCCACTGGGTCTCCTTGGTGAGTATGCCTGCCCATGGGACACAAATATCTTCATAGTGCATTTCCATTCCCATATGTTTTCCTCAGACATCTTTGTCACCACTTTTCCAATCATGTTCCTTTGAAGTCTCTGAGAATCTCTCCTTCTAGGCAAAAATGACAGCAATTGTCCTACTTGAAGTTCTACCTCCAACGGGTTTTCTTGTACCGCTATTCTTCAAGACCAGGAATAGTGGTACAAGGTTTTCTTGTACCACTATTCTTACTCTCCTTTGCCAGTTTAATGTAATTTACATACTATTTTTCTGGCTACTGGTTAGTTCAATCATCATGAATTTTCATGTAATTACTATTTGGATTTGCTTTCTGTGAATTATGTACTCATGTGCTCTACCCAGGGTTTTATTGATAACACACCTTGTTCTTGTCAATTTTTAAAATATTTTGGATATTATAGACATAATACTTTGTCACCTGTTTACAAATGTCTTTTCTTCCTACCTATGTTTTCTCTAATTACTTTTTCCTAATAGAATTTTATCAGAATTTTACATCTTAATGGAAATGGTTTTGCCTATTTTTTTTCTTATATAGCTTCTGGCTTTTCAGCTAAGAATTTCTCTTCCCTGACTGTATATGTATGATCCTATATTCTTTGGAAATATTTTAACTGTTTAATTTTATTTACATAAGGTTTTAAAATCTAGAATTATTTTGTGTTTATAGTATAGGAAAGGTCCATTTTTATATGATCTTCCACAGGGTATGGAGTGTTGCAGGATTATTTATTAAATAGTTTGTCTTCTTTCAACTATATTGAATTACTACTATAATTATTTAAGAATATGGTATTAAATTTTTGTTGATAGTGGAGACAATTACTAGATTCTTTATTCTGTTGTGATCTATTCATTTATTCCTATATTAATTCCTACTATTTTTATTACAGTGTCATAAGTGTATGATCTGATATCTGGAAAGGCAAGTTTCCCTTTGTTGATCTTCCTTATGATACTTTTCTTGATTAAAGTGTTTAGTCTTCCATATAATCTTTAAGATTATTTTACTCAGTTAAAGTAAATCTATTATAGAGTATTTGTCTTTCTCTGTCTGACTTATTTCATTAAGCATAATACCCACTAAGTCCATCCACATTGTTGCAAATGGCAGAATTTCATTCTTTTTTTGGCTGAGTAATATTTCATTGTGTATATATACCACATCTTCTTTACCCATTCATCTGTTGTTGGACACTAAGGTTGCTTCTATATCTTGGCAATAATAAATAATGCTGCTATGAACATTGAGTACATGTATCTTTTCAAATCAGTGTATTACTTGATTATAAATACTTAATTATAAAGACCATGTTTTGTATTTGTAATATGAAGAGCACCAAGCACAGAATCCTGTGATTACTGACTAATCATAAAGTATTTAATACATTTGGCTAGAGATTTAGGAATATTAGAAGTATGTTTAGATAGGGACAGAGAAAATAATGTTTTATTAGTGATATTATACTAAAGTATATGCTCCTTATATGCTTCTATTTTGTTCACAGCAATATTCCTAGTGTCCAGGGCAGTGATTGGCCCATAGTAAAGACTAAATACATGTCTGTTGAATAAATGATGATGTTGGAGTTCTGAAAAATTTGAGGCATGAATTGGATAATCACACCATGAATAATTAAATCTTTTTGGGGGGGCCAGGGGGGGACTACAAATCCCTGCCCTATCCCTTTTCAATACCAGGTACCAATGTCAGGGAATTGTACAAAAAGATAGAAATCGTAGTTGCTTCCCTCTTCAAGTTTACTACCTTTTCAGATAGACACATACATGTACATACATGCACCCAAAAGCATACATGTGCAGTTACATAACAGCATGTGAGTTATTGAACATGAACATAAAACCTGCACACTGCCACATGAATGAAGAGTGCCCAGAAGTGACTCCAGTCCTGTCTGTGGCACATTGTCTGCTCTGCTTGCTGCTTCTCAGCTGTGTGTCTGCATTCAGGTGTCATATGCACCCAAAGGGCCAAATATACACAGTCAGCAGAACACGCTGGGATGGAGACATATTGTGTCTCCTCATGCACCCAAATTTATTAGAATCCCAGATTGAAGATAACATAAAGATGCAGCAAACATCCTTCCCAGAAAATCAAAACCAGAACAAAATAAAGGACCATGTTGTTAATCCATAGGATGTTTATGAAAGATAGATATGTATTTACTAAAACTCTAAGCCTTTTGGTTAATTTATATACAGTTATTTTTCACTTATTCTTCAAGTCGAACTCATTTCAAAGCAATAGAAAATAAAAAGAGAAAAAAATGTTTCATCCTTTCTTATCTTCTTTCTATATATCGTGCTGCCCATTTAATTCCTGTTTTAAATTCTTTTGTGATGGTCATGAGCAGTGAGGAGTACTTCTCCCTAATATAATGTTCTGTACACTGTGTCCTGCCTATAACATAGACTGTTTCATAATAGTGATCTATTATGATATAAATAATTGTCTGAAATTTCAGTACACAAAGCCTGAATCTGTGAAAGTACAATTAAATTGCCTGGGGACATAGCAAACTTAAATGAGACCTGGTTTGAACCTAAACATCTATTTGAAATTTGGCCAGCAAACAACCAACATTGAATGGAATAGAGGGATGTACAAAAAACACAATCAGCCTGCACTGTCACAGAAAGCTCCTGAGATGGTTCTGAGTTCTCCAGTAAGTGGATATCTACTGTGTAATCTGCCCAATTCTACAGCTTTCCCTCAAAACAGCTTTTTAGATCAAACTGACACAAGGATAACACAAGGATAAATGTCATTTATGTGGGATATTGGTTTATTTATAAATGAAAATAGTAAACATTTAATTACTTTAAGCTGAAGTAAAATGTGTGTTGAAGTAATCATATTTTAGTGTTTCTATTCTATCTAGAATCCATAGGCGTGCAGAAAACATCATCTCAAGTTTTGAAAAATAGCACTTTGATGCATACAGCTTTAAATAGCACGAGGGCATATGTTTCAGTACAGCCAACCTCTGCTTACACAGTGGATATAATTACCAAATCCTGCTTTTAGAATGCTGACTACTGCTAGTATCCCCTCAGGACTTGTAAAGAAATGAGAAACCAGAAGCAAGAAGAAGGCAGAATCTAGAAGAAGTTAGTAATTATCTAGGCTTCATTTTAGAGGTGACCCTAAGAAGTTGAGAGAGTTGCCCTATGTCACACAGGTCATGAGAGGCAAAGGAGGAACAAGACTGGGAATCCCAGGAGAGTGGGTTTTCCAACAGGAATCAGTTTCCTAGAATTAAGGGACCATCAGATTTGGAATAGGCCCTCTTGGTGGCAGTCATTGGGAGTTAGGCAGTTTGCCAATGCCAGACTAATGACAAAAGTGAGTAGATTTTCAAGAGTAGCTTCTCTTTCTTACTTTCTTTTAATGACCTTTATTATTTTTTTAATAAATATTGTGTCCAATATGACTACAAGTTATCCAAAGGGAAGATCTTCCAGTTCTCTGGGTGAGAAATAATGTCAGGTGCACATACACCCATACTAGCTAGGTTAATATACATTTGGCAACTGATAGATTTTTTTTTAACATCTTTATTGGAGTATAATGCTTTACAATGGTGTGTTAGGTTCTGCTTTATAACAAAGTGAATCAGCTTTACATATACATATATCCCCATATATCCTCCCTCTTGCGTCTCCCTCCCACCCTCCCTATCCCACCCCTCTAGGTGGTCACTAAACACCGAGCTGATCTCCCTGTGCTATGCAGCTGCTTCCCACTAGCTATCTAGTTTACATTTGGTAGTGTATATATGTCAATGCTACTCTCTCACTTCATCCCACCTTCCCCCTTCGCCACCCCATTTCCTCAAATCCATTCTCTATGTCTGCATCTTGATTCCTGTCCTGCCCTAGTTTCACTAGAACCTTTTTTTTTTAGATTCCATATACATGTGTTAGCTTACGGTATTTATTTTTCTCCTTCTGATTCATTTCACTCTGTATGACAGACTCTAGGTCCATCCACCTCACTACAAATAACTCAATTTCGTTTCTTTTTATGGCTAATATTCCAGTGTATATATGTGCCACATCTTCTTTATACATTCATCTGTCCATGGACACTTAGGTTGCTGCCATGTCCTGGCTATTGTATAGAGCTGAAATGAACATTGCGGTACATGACTCTTTTTGAATTATGGCTTTCTCAGGGTATATGCCAGTAGTGGGATTGATGGGTCGTATGGTAGTTCTATTTTTAGTTTTTAAGGAACCTCCGTACTGTCCTCCATAGTGGCTGTATCAATTGATATTCCCACCAACAGTGCAAGAGGGTTCCCTATTCTCCACACCCTCTCCAGCATTCATTGTTTGTAGAGTTTTTGATGATGGACATTCTGACTGGTGTGAGATGATATCTCATTGTAGTTTTGATTTGCATTTCTCTAATGATTAATGATGTTGAGCATTCTTTCATGTGTTTGTTGGCAATCTGTATATCTTCTTTGGAGAAATGTCTATTTAGGTCTTCTGCCCATTTTTGGCTTGGGTTGTTTGGTTTTTTGATTTTGAGCTGCATGAGCTGCTTGTAAACTTTGGAGATTAATCTTTTGTCAGTTGCTTCATTTCCTAATATTTTCTCCCATTCCGAGGGTTGTCTTTTTGTCTTTTTTATGGTTTCCTTTGCTGTGCAAAAGATTTTAAGTTTCATTAGGTCCCATTTGTTTATTTTTGTTTTTATTTCCATTTCTATAGGAGGTGGTCAAAAAGGATCTTCCTGTGATTTATGTCATAGATGGCAGCTGATAGATTTCTAAGGAAATAAGAAAGCATAGAGAAATTCTCCTGCAATCTAATCCAAACTGTTTCTTTTGCATTGCCGACATTCTGCTCTGTCAAGCTCTCTTATCATAAATGTCTTCACCAAGCAAAAGTGACTAACTAGAAACTTGTGTTGTCTTCTTTAGCTTCTCTTTCCCTTCCTCTATCATTTGGCCTGAAAATATAGTCTAAAAACCATTGAAAATGGTTTCAATCCTTTGTCTTATAAATTATCCTGCATTGCATAACCATTTATAAAGTTCCTGTGTAAGTTTTTCTCAAAACTATATGTTTAAAATGGAGGTGTTGGGTTAAAAGTTAAAATCACTTTAACTATGGTCAAAACATCTATAAAAGTTTCATCTATTTATATTTCTACCAACAATACATGAGAGTACTTGTCAATCCACCAGACATACACATACCCACATTAGCACAGTATATTTTCTCTCATCATGAGTGTTTGACCTATTTTCCTTTATTTAATGACATTGGATTCTTTTTCACATCCTTTGTTCATTTTTTCTAAATGTCTATCATAAAGAACTAGTTAAATTTATTACTGTGTAGCCATTTAATAAGGCAGTCATTACTAAAAGTCGGGCAATTCTACATGACCTAATATGGGAAAACCTCCAATATATGTTGTTAAATTTTTAAAAATATGTCAAATAGTGTGATAACATTCTAACATTAATTTTCTCAGAAAATTACATTCTTGGATGTGCAGAGAACATCTCTGGAATGATATATAGAAAACTGGAAAGCAAGGCTGCCACTGAGAAGTATAATGGACTAAGAGACAGGGCAAGGAGGACAACTTTCTTTTACATAATATGTCACTTGGTAACTTCTGATTTATTTTCATTTTTACCATATGTATGTGTTAGCAATTTAAATAAAAATAGTAAGATCTTAAAACTGAAAAAAATAACATCAAGTGGAAATAGTAAGGAGTAAGGGAGGGTGAAATCAAAGAGCTGTCAGTGAGTCATTCCCTAAACAGTCAGTGGAGGCTGAAAACACACTTGTTGGCTGTAACTGTCAATGAGCAGCCAGAGGGTGACATGATCAGGACCTCCTGTGTTGGCATCCACCCCCTTGGGTGACTGGTAATTCCATTTTCTCCTAGTAGATCTTCCCTCTCCCTTGCAGGTACTCTGAGGCACATAAGTAGTACAAAGAGTTTTTAGAAGGCCCGGTTAGTAGTGAGTCTTCCTCAGAGAGGCAAAGCACAACACAAGAACAAAAACAAAACCTAACTCATGGGCAATAATTTTTACCATCATGAGTTCCTAGGGATCATGTAACACTCTGGAATATATTCTTCCATAAGATGAACATCATAAATATAATATGAGTTATTTACTTATGTACTTTTAGCACAACAGAAATAGTAAGAATTACAAAGTATTTCCAACATGAATGGAAAAGGAAATCATGTGTAATCCCACCTTACAGATAAATCAAATGTTAGTATTTTGGCTTTTCATACATATAAATACATACATTACATACTTTGCATGCTCCATATGCTTTTTAAATTTTTGCATGAATATATATTTTAATTTTTATATGTTTCATGCAGCTATTTTTACATACTCAGGATAATGCTTTTTAAAAACATTTTTACAAATAGTTACACACAGTTATCTCAGGGAATGCTTTCAGAGGAAGTGAAATATATGTTGAGGTCAGAAGTATTTAGGATTATTCTATTCTCTTTAAGTGTGATTATTGAGTTTTCTTACTTTGGACAGGATTTGACAGGCTTTAATATTAGGTTATGCTAGCTTTGTAAAAGCCATTTGAAACCTCTCCATTGTGTGTGTGTGTGTGTGTGTGTGTGTGTGTGTGTATGTTTAAAACAATTTAGAAAGCACTGCAATGAAAGTTTGAATATAATATTCTCCAACGCTGTCTAGGCCCAGAAACTTCTAGGAACGTAGATTTTTGACATAAAGTTTATTGTTATATTTAGTTATCTATTCCTTTTTGGCTTCATGTTAATAATACATATTTATTCATAACCTATCCAATTCAAGGAAATTGTCAAGTGTATATTTTTAATCTCTTCAGTTTTCATACACCCTCTTCATTTTCAAATATTTGAGGAGTAGGGTAGTGAATTGCTTTTGCTCTTTTATACCTGATTGCAAATGTACGTTTAACTGACTTTTTTTTTAGAACCAACTTTTGAACTTCTTCACTTACAATTAAAAATTTACTTAGATTTATAATTATATTCCTTGTTGTTTTCTGATTCTATTGTTATCTTTATTACTCACTTCCTCCTAAGTATTAACTCTCTAAATTTAAAATTTATATGCTTATTTATTTTCTTCTTTTATTTTTAAATAATGAAGACTTTTAGAGATAGATTGAATTATTCATCCATATTGAACTTTATTTCATAAAGCAAGGATATATTATACAAATCTCTAAAGCCTTTAAAATATTTGCAATTTAAAAATTATGCTTGCAGCCACATAAAATGTACTAGCCATATCGATTTTAGAAAAATCTCTAAAGTTCTATAAACATAGCAAGTATAAATCATAGCACTAATATAATAAATTTGATGTAAGATGAATATAACAGTAAAACATAATAAGGTAATAAATTATCAAAGGTGTACCTTCTAAGACTTTAGAAGAACATTTGGAGATAAATTTTACTGTAGCGAGGAGACATTCAAGATGGTGGAGGAGTAAGACATGGAGATACATCAGAAATACATCTACATGTGGAACAACTCCTACAGAACACCTACTGAACTCTGGCAGAAGACCTCAGACTTCCCAAAAGGGAAGAAATTCCCCACATACCTGGGTAGGGCAAAAGAAAAAGAAAAAACGGAGACAAAAGAATAGGGATAGGACCTGTGCCACAGGGAGGGAACTGTGAAGAAGGAAAAGTTCCACACACTAGGAAGCCCCTTCACTGGCGGAGACAGGGGGTGGTGGGAGGGAAGATTCAGAGCCAAGGAGGAGAGTGCAGCAATAGGGGTGCAGAGGGCAAGGCAGAGAGATTCCTGCACAGAGGATTGGTGCCAACCAATGCTCACTAGCCTGAGAGGCTTGTCTGCTCACCCGCCTGGGCGAGTGGAGCTGGGAGCTGAGGCTCGGGCTTTGGAGGTCAGATCCCAGGGACAAGACTGGTGTTGGCTGTGTGAACACAGCCTGAAGGGGGCTAGTGCATCACAGCTAGTGGGAAGGGAGTCCAGGAGAAAGTTGGGAACTACCTAAGAGGCAAGAGACCATTGTTTCGGGGTGTGCGAGGAGAGGGGATTCAGAGCACCACCTAAATGAGCTCCAGAGATGGGTACAAGCTGTGGCTATCAGCGCAGACACCAGAAACGGGCACGAAACCCTAAAACTACTGCTGCAGCCACCAAAAAGCCTGTGTGCAAGCACAGGTCACTATCCACACCTCTCCTCATGGGAGCCTGTGCAGCCTGCCACTGCCAGGGTCCCGTGATCCGGGGACAGCTTCCCCAGGAGAATACATGGCAAGCCTCAGGCTGGTGCAACGTCACTCCGGCCTCTGCCACCACAAGCTCGCCCTGCATTCCGTACCCTTTTCTCTCCCAGGCCTGAGGGAGCCAGAGCCCTGTAATCAGCTGCTCCTTTAACCTCCTCCTGTCTGAGCAAAGAACAGATGCCCTCAGGCGACCTACACACAGAGGCAGGGCCAAATACAAAGCTGAAGCCCAGGAGCTGTGCGAACAAAGAAGAGAAAGGGAAATCTCTCCCAGCAGCCTCAGGAGCAGTGGATTAAATCTCCACAATCAACTTGATGTACCCTGCATCTGTGGAACACCTGAACAGACAACAAATCATCCCAAATTCCACCTACACACAGAGGCGGTGGACTTTGGGAGCAACTGTAGCCTTGGCGTTTGCTTTCTGCATCTAATTTGTTTCTGGTTTTATGTTTATCTTAGTTTAGTATTTAGAGTTTATTATCATTGGTAGATTTGTTTATTGATTTGGTTGCTTTCTTCCTTTTTTTTTATAGTTATATGTATTTTTTTCCTTTTTCTCTTTTTGTGAGTGTGTTTGTGTATGCTTCTTTGTGTGATTTTGTCAGTATAGCTTTGCTTTTACCATTTTTCCTAGGGTTATGTATATCCATGTTTATTTATTTATTTATTTATTTTTTAGTGTTGTTCTTAGCACTTGTTATCATTGGTGGATTTGTTTTTTGGTTTGGTTGCTCTCTCCTTTCTCTTTTTTTCTTTTTTTATTACTTTTAATTTTTTATTTTTAGTAACTTTTTATTTTAATAACATTTTTATTTTATCTTTTTTCTTTTTTTCTCCCTTTTCTTCTGAGCTGTGTGGCAGACAGGGTTTTGGTGCTCCAGCCGAGTGTCAGGCCCATGCCTTTGAGGTGGGACTGTAAGGCCCATGCCTTTGAGGCGAGTTCAGGACACTGGTCTAGCAGAGACCTTCCGGTTGCACATACTATCAAATGGCAAAAGCTCTAGCAGAGATCTGCAGCTCAGTGCTAAGACACAGCTCCACTCAATGACTAGCAAGCTACAGTGCTGGACACCCTATGCTAAACAACTAACAAGCCAGGAACATAATCCCAACCATTGGCAGAGAGGCTGCCTAAAATCATAAAAAGGTCACAGACATGCCAAAACACACAACCGGATGTGGTCTTGCCCACCAGAAAGACAAGATCCAGCCTCATCCACAGAACACAGGCACTAGTCCCATCCACCAGGAAGCCTACACAAACCACTGAACCAACCTTAGCAACTGGGGGCAGACACCAAAAACAACAGGATCTACGAACATGCAGCCTGCCAAAAGGAGACACCAAACACAGTAAGATAAGCAAAATGAGAAGACAGAAAAACAGAGAGCAGATGAAGAAGCAAGGTAAAAACCCACCAGACCAAACAAATGAAGAGGAAATAGGCAGTCTACCTGAAAAGAATTCAGAATAGTGATAGTAAAGATGATCCAAAATCTTGGAATTAGAATGGAAAAGATAAAAGAAACGTTTAACAAGGACCTAGAAGAACTAAAGAGCAAACAAACAGTGATGAACAACACAATAAATGAAATTAAAAACTCTCTAGAAGGGGTCAATAGCAGAATAACTGAGGCAGAAGAACAGAGAAGTGACCTGGAAGATAAAATAGTGGAAATAACAACCTCAGAGCAGAATCAAGAAAAAAGAATGAAAAGATTTGAGGACAGTCTCAGAGACTTCTGGGAAAACAATAAATGCAACAACATCCAAATTAAAGAGGTCCCAGAAGAAGAAGACAAAATAAAGGGACTGAAAAAATATTTGAAGTGATTATAGTTGAAAACTTCCCAAATATGGGAAAGGAAATAGTCAATCAAGTCCAGGAAGAACAGAGAGTCCCATACAGGATAAATCCAAGGAGAAACACTCCAAGACACATATTAATCAAACTATCAAAAATTAAATACAAAGAAAACATATTAAAAGCAGCAACAGAAAAACAACAAATAACATACAAGGGAATCCCCATCAGGTTACCAGCTGATCTTTCAGCAGAAAATCTGCAAGCCAGAAGGGAGTGGCAGGACATATTTAAAGTGATGAAAGGGAAAAAACTACAACCAAGATTACTCTACCCAGCAAGGATCTCACTCAGATTTGACAGAGAAATTAAAACTTTACAGACAAGCAAAAGCTAAGGGAATTCAGCACCACCAAACCAGCTTTACAACAAATGCTAAAGGAACTTCTCTAGGCAGGAAACACAAGAGAAGGAAAAGACCTACAATGACAAACCCAAAACAAATAAGAAAATGGTAATAGGAACATACATATCGAAAATTACCTTAAATGTAAATGGATTAAATGCACCAACCAAAAGAAATAGACTGGCTGAATGAATACAGAAACAAGACCTGTATATATGCTGTCTATAAGAGACCCACTTCAGACTTATGGACAAATACAGACTGAAAGTGAGGGGATGGAAAAACATTCCATGCAAATGGAAATCAAAAGAAAGCTAGAGTAGCAATTCTTATATCAGACAAAATAGACTTTAAAATAAAGACTATTATTAGAGACAAAGAAGGAAACTACATAATGATCAAAGGATCTATCTAAGAAAAAGATATAATAATTGTAAATATTTATGCACCCAACATAGGAGCACCTCAATACATAGGCAAATGTTAACAGCCACAAAAGGGGAAAACGAGAGTAATATAATCATAGTAGGGGACTTTAACACCCCACTTTCACCAATGGACAGAGCATCCAAAATGAAAATAAATAAGGAAACACAAGCTTTAAATGATACATTAAACAAGATGGACTTAATTGATATTTATAGGACATTCCATCCAAAATCAACAGAATATGCTTTCTTCTCAAGTGCACATGGAACAGTCTCGAGGACCGATCACATCTTGGGTCACAAATCAAGCCTTGGTAACTTTAAGAAAATTGAAATTGCATCAAGTATCTTTTCTGACAAAAACGCTATGGGACTAGATATCAGTTACAAGAAAAAACCTGTAAAAAATACAAACACATGGAGGCTAAACAATACACTACTAAATAACCAAGAGATAACTGAAGAAATCAAAGAGGAAATAAAAAAATACTTAGAAACAAATAACAATAAAAACATGATGACCCAAAACCTATGGATGCAACAAAAGCAGTTCTAAGAGGGAATTTTATAGCAATACAATCCTGCCTCAAGAAACAAGAAACACCTCAAATAAACAACTTAACCTAACACCTACAGCAATTAGAGAAAGAAGAAAAAAATAACCCCAAAATTAGCAGAAGGAAAGACATCAAAAAGATCAGATCAGAAATAAATGAAGGAAACAATAGCAAAGATCAATAAATCTAAAAACTGGTTCTTTGAGAAGATAAACAAAATTGATTAACCATTAGCCAGACTCATCAAGAAAAAAAGAGAAAACATTTAAATCAATAGAATTAGAAATGAAAAAGAAGCAACAACTGACACTGCAGAAATACAAAGGTTAATGAGAGATTACTACAAGCAATTATATGCCAATAAAATGGACAATATGGAAGAAATGGCCAAATTCTTAGAAATGCACAACCTTCCGAGACTGAACCAGGAAGAAATAGAAAATATAAACACACCAATCACCAGCACTGAAATTCAGACTGTGATTAAAAATCTTCCAACAAACAAAAGCCCAGGACCAGATGGCTTCACAGGTAAATTCTATCAAACATTTACAGAAGAGTTAACACCTATCCTTCTCACACTCTTCCAAAATATAGCACAGTGAGGAATACTCCCAAACTCATTCTACAAGGCCACCATTACCCTGATACCAAAACCAGACAAAGATGTCACAAAGAAAGAAAACTACAGGGCAATATCTCTGATGAACACAGATGTAAAAATCCTCAGCAAACTACTAGCAAACAAAATCCAACAGCACATTAAAATGATCCTGCTCCATGATCAAGTGGGTTTTATCCCAGGAATGCAAAGATTCTTCAATATACGCAAAACAATCAATGTGATACACCATAATAACAAATTGAAGGAGAAAAACCATATGATCATCTGAATAGATGCAGAAAAAGCTTTCAACAAAATTCAAAACCCGTTTATGATAAACTCCCTCCAGAAAGTAGGCACAGAGAAAACTTACCTCAACATATAAAAGGCCATATATGACAAACCCACAGGCAACATCGTTCTCAATGGTGAAAACCTGAAACCATTTCCACTAAGATCAGGAACAAGAAAAGGTTGTCCACTCTCGCCACTATTATTCAACACAGTTTTGGAAGTTTTAGCTAAAGCAATCAGAGAAGACAAAGAAATAAAAGGAATATAAGTCAGAAAAGAAGAAGTAAAGCTGTCACTGCAGATGACATGATAGTATACACAGAGAATCCTAAAGATGCTACCAGAAAACTACTAGAGCTAATCAATGCATTTGGTAAAGTAGCAGGATACAAAATTAATGCACAGAAATCTCTTGCATTCCTATACACTAATGATGAAAAATCTGAAAGTGAAATTAAGGAAACACTCCTATTTACCATTGCAACAAAAAGAATAAAATACCTAGAGATAAACCTACCTAAGGAGACAAAAGACCTGTATGCAGAAAAGAATAAGACACTGATGAAAGAAATTAAAGATAATACAAAGAGTTGGAGAGATACACCATGTTCTTGGATTGGAAGAATCAACATTGTGAAAATGACTATACTATCCAAAGCAATCTACAGATTCAACACAATCCCTATCAAACTACCAATGGCATTTTTCACAGAACTAGAACAAAAAATTTCACAATATGTATGGAAACACAAAAGACCCCAAATAGCCAAAGCAATATTGAGAAAGAAAAACGGAGCTGGAGGAATCAGGCTCCCTGACTTCAGACTATACTGTAAAGCTACAGTAATAAAGATAGTAATATAGAAAACAGAAATATAAAAACAGAAATATAGATCAGTGGGACAACACAGAAAGCACAGAGATAAACCCATGCACATATGGTCACTTTACCTTTTGATAAAGGAGGCAAGAATATACAGTGGAGAAAAGAGAGCCTCTTCAATAAGTGGTGCTGGGAAAACTGGACAGCTACATATAAAAGAATGAAATTAGAACACTCCCTAACAGCATACACAAAAATAAACTCAAAATGTATTAAAGACCTAAACGTAAGTCCAGACACTATAAAACTTTTGTAGGAAAACATAGGCAGAACATTCTATGACATAAATCATAGCAAGATCCTTTTTGACCCACCTCCTACGGTAATGGAAATAAAAACAAAAATAAACAAATGGGACCTAATGAAACTTCAAAGCTTTTGCACAGCAAAGGAAACCATAAAAAAGACAACCCTCAGATTTGGAGAAAATATTTGCATATGAAGAAACCGACAAAGGATTAATCTCCAAAATTTACAAGCACCTCATGCAGCTCAATATCAAAATACCAAACAATCCTAGCCAAAAATGGGCAGAAGACCTAAATAGACATTTCTCCAAAGATATACAGATTGCCAACAAACACGTGAAAGGATGCTCAACATCACTAATCATTAGAGAAATGCAAATCAAAACTACAATGAGGTATCACCTCACACCAGTCAGAATGGCCATCATCAAAAAATCTACAAACAATAAATGCTGGAGAGGGTGTGGAGCAACAGGAACCCTCTTGCACTGTTGGTAGGAATGTAAATTGATAGAGTCACAATGGAGAACAGTATGGAGGTTCCTTAAAAAACTAAAGATAGGACTACCATACGACCCAGCAATCCCACTACTGGGCATATACCCTGAGAAACCCATAATTCAAAAAGAGTCAAGTACCACAATGTTCATTGCAGATCAATTTACAATAGCCAGGACATGGAAGCGACCTAAGTGTCTATTGACAGATGAATGGATAAAGAAGATATGGCACATATATACAATGGAATATTACTCAGCCATAAAAGGAAACGAAATTGAGTTATTTGTAGTGAGGTGGATAGACCTAGAGACTGTCGTACAGAGTGAAGTCAGTCAGAAAGAGAAAAACAAATACCGTATGCTAACACATATATATGGAATCTAAAAAAAAAAAAAAAAAAAAAAAATTGTTCTGAAGAACCTAGGGGCTGGACAGGAATAAAGATGTAGATGTAGAGAATGGACTCGAGGACACAGGGAGGGGGAAGGGTAAGCTGGGACAAAGTGAGAGAGTGGCATGGACTTATATACACTACCAAATGTAAAATACATAGCTAGTGGGAAGCGGCCGCATAGCACAGGCAGATCAGCTCAGTGCTTTGTGACCACCTAGAGGGGTGGGATAAGGAGTGTGGTAGGGAGATGCAAGAGAGAGGAGATATGGGGATATACGTATATGTATAGCTGATTTACTTTGTTATACAGCAGAAACTAACACAACCTTGTAGAGAAATTATACTCCAATAAAGATGTTAAGAAAAGAAATTTTACTGTTGCAAAGTCCTTTACTATATCCCTTAATAATGGATTTAAGCTTAAAGTTGAGATAATTTCTTTAACAAAAAATACCTCCAGTGAATCTGAACATTAAAATACCTCACAAAGGAACCTTTTAAAGTAATATTTTAGAGAGAATTCTCAATATAATCTATTTCCATTTCTTCATTATTTTACTTTTATCTCCCCGCCTCCACCCAACACACTTCATAATGCCCAATATAAGTATAGCTTGGAAAATAACACAAAGGTGACATGGGAACTGTGATTGATGGGATACATCACAAAAGCTCTCCTTTGTTGAAATATAGCTATGAAAGTATTAATAAAACTACTGGCTGTCAACTGCCGAGTCATCATATAAACTGGTGCCAAGAGCAGCAGTATGAAATGTTGTTTATTTGTTGGAAGGTATTCAACATAATCCACTCCAATCTTTAATGAGCAAACAGATAAAGGTGGCAAGAACTTAACTACAGGATTTTATTAGGTAATATCAAATAATCATATTAACGAAATGGGTCATTATAAGAAATAATTTGTACTGTTGCTATTTATGTACGATTTGTATCTACTTTCTTAATGTAGGTTCTTCATGGATTGGGGTCAATTTGTAAACAACTGGGTTCCTTCTCTGTAAGCAGCCATTTTCAAAACATATTTTGAAGGAGTAGTTTTCTCTTCTGAGTTTGAAATGGATGGTAAGCAAAATTTAACAAAATGAAAGAACTTCTGATTAAAACATAAAGTTTTAAAGAAAGAATTTATCTTTTCTACTTCAGATTCTTACCTTTTCCTTCTTTTAAACAAGCAAAATTTGCTGGTTGACAGCAAAAATTTGAAGAAATAACCTATTTATCGTCTAAGAATCACTGTTTTATCTTATAATATTCCTGGAATTAGGAAATGTGTGCTCCTATTACACCTAATATGAGATAGGTGAAATATAAATATTAATAGTCTTTTCTTAGCTTTTTCTGTTACTAACCCTCAGGAATTAAAAGGAATTTATTTGAAGGATGTATACATTAATTCTTATGACCTGGGCACTATTACAAAAATGCATATAATAGACAAGCAATCATTAAATGTCAAAGCAGTTTTTTTGGCATTTTTATTCAGTAGAATTTTTAAAACATAAATCTTTAAATGTGAAAGAAGAATGTTATTTAAATCAGGAGGGAGTGTCACTTTTTGGAAATGCCCTTGTCAAACAACCACTCTAAAATAGTACAACATGTAATTCTGAAATGCCATAGATTAATAAAAGACACTCAAATCCTGCAATTCAATTCAGTTTTTACCTCTGGCCATGACCTCCTTTTCCATGGTCTTTGGTTTTGTTTCTTAATTCACATATGTGCATATTGACAAATTTTCTTATGTAGTAGAAATAACAAAGAGGAGATGGAAATGAACAGTAAAATAAGACAATGGGGAAAACTTCTTCATTCACACAGTTATCCATTTACACTTAGTTTATACACAACCCAGTTGAATTATAAATTTTTTTACTAATTTCAGAAAAGTATGGGAGAGGGAAGAGTAAGCTGGATGAAGTGAGAGAGTGACATGGACATATATACACTACCAAATGTAAAATAGATAGCTGGTGGGAAGCAGCCGCATAGCACAGGGAGATCAGCTCGGTGCTTTGTGACCACCTAGAGGGGTGGGATAGGGAGGGTGGGAGGGAGAAGCAAGAGGGAGGAGATATGGGGATATATGTATATGTATAGCTGATTCACTCTGTTATAAAGCAGAAACTAACACACCATTGTAAAGCAATTAGACCCCAATAAAGGTGTTAAAAAAACAAAAGCTGCAACACTCTGCTCCTATGGCTGGTTAAAAGGCCTGAGTTAGTAAACATTGTTGTTTACTTCACAACCTATCCTATGGTCCCCTTACACTCTGCCAGCACCTCAGCTCAGACCACTCTTGACACCTACTGTCACAGATTGGGCACCTTTGGAAACAGATTCCAAGATTTGTGTGCAGGAAATTTATTTGGACATGTTCGAGATCAGAAGCTATGAAGTGAAGAAGCAGAACCAGGCAGAGGGAGAATTTGAAGAGTGATAGAGTCACAACAAAGACCTTAGTTGATTCTATGGCTTTGCAAGTGGGATGGTTCTTCAGAGATATTCTGTATTGAGGCATGGGGGTAGGCCTTACTACCTCTGCATGACTAATTACTGGATTGGGCTGTTCCCAGGTAGAGGGCTTGACTTTAGGTGGGTAAACTTTCTTCAGCTAAGAGCAAGCCTTAGATAGACAAGAACTCAACTGGAAACAGTTGGTTGCCAAGACTCCCAAAAGCAGGAGAAATGAGCACCTCAGTCCCAGAGGAAATAATCTGGAGAGTGCACCATGACATCTACTATAACCACTGTCTTTCAGGGCTTCCTTGAGAGCTTCTGTCCACTTCTAGCTGGTACTGGTATAATTATCAGATTTACCTAAACCACATTCATCCTTTTTCCTTCTCCATGGTGGTAAAACAGTGAAACATGTACTATGTTAAACTAAGTCATCCCTTTGAGCTGTTTACTGTGTCTCCCAGAGCAGCCTGGCTTGGGCTCAATCTACTATATGCCATCTCCATATTATAAAGTAATGCTGCTGTGCATATCCAGGTTTATGATTGGGTCAGTCAGATAACATACAGTTTATCCTGGACTGTTTGATTCCCATGAGCACAGGATTTTACAAAGTCAAGCATTCATTTCCCACCAGAGCCCAATAGCCTTAGAAGCTTTTCAAATGGAAATAGCTGATGGAAGAATAGGGAGCACATTGCATCACTCATAAACTGTAGATGCCTGAGCTGTGATTTCTCTTATTTGAGTTTGGAAGTTTCACACAACATTGTGTCTGTCACAAATACTTTAAAAAAATCACTGGATGTGTTAGGTTATTAGACCCAAGTGGTAAGGTGGCTTGAACAAAAACCAGCCTTGTTGCAGAGCTCTTTATTATTCAAGATCCAAGTCAATATTAGCACCTTTCCAGGTCTGGATAAGTAAATGGACTGAAGAAGGGTGACCAAGTGTAGTGCATATTGCCTCCAAAATTCAAAGAAGGCAACCAAACCATGTGTCCCTTTTATTGTGTTGGGTGGAATAACTTGTCTCATATTTTAGAAGAGTTATCTAACCATGAACCCCTAACCATGATGTGGCATACCACTGAACTTTTTCAGCATTTATCTCCCACTCTCTGGCACACATAAATCTTACTAGGATACTTACGGTGCTTGTTAATTCCTGTTCGCCATTTTCAATTAGCATAATTTTTCAAGGCAAAGAATAAAGATGATTTTTAGGCCATACCTCAGCTCACTCCCCAGAACTATTGAGCCTGAATCTGCATTTTTAATAGAATTCCCAGGTACATTAAAAATTGAGAGGCACTGTCCCAGACTATATTATGTAGAAGAGCAGATTTGACTCTGCATTGAGGTAAAACAGGCTAAGTACACTTTTGTCCCTATTATGTAAGTATCACCATTCTATACATAAAAATTCTATTTCTTTTCCACAATGGTCCGTATTTTAGTGTGAGATACTTAGCAAGATTGAGTATTTAATTGATGTTTACAATGAAACCCTGTTAATCTTCAGTCTTACATCCCCTATGAATTCTTGAGATGAAGGATTCCTTCAAAACTGCCAACAGGGCTTCTGGATCTTCACAGGTATTCATAATTGTTTATTGCTCATATTTTTGCTTTTCCTATATTTTTGTTTTTTCCGTCTCTAAGGATAAACCAAATCCAGAGAATCTAACAGTCTCATAATCGCTTGCGTTGCCGTAATTACTAGGTGCCGCAGTTCCTTGATCTTCCTCCATCTGTGCTTCATCTAATGATTTGATTTGATCAATTATAATGCGACTCTTTGCTATGAATTACCCATGTCCATTGCCTTTAGCAAGGAGTTGTTATTCCCGTGTTCTTTGCATAGATGAGTGATTCATTCTAGAATTCTGTTTTGAGAATCTGCTTCCTGGAGCTGTTACCTGAACCAATTACTGTATTAGTCAAGACCAAATACGGTAAAGCTAATAACCAATATGGTTCTAGTAAGGCACACTCTAACTAGGATATTTTGAAAAAGACTGAACAAACCGAAGTCACAAGGGGACACTGCAATACCCCAGGCCTAGTAACAATGGGACTATTAACACCTCTGGGCAAATAAAAGGTGGATGGGTAGAGTTCTTATCAGAATCCAGAAGTGAAGAGTGTTATAGGCAAGATCACCTTGAAAGAATTAGTAACTTTCAGTTAAGGGTCATAGTGAGTCATAGGCAGACGGTGGAATAAGTATACTGACTCCTCAGTCATTCCTCCCTCTTATCTAATTTAGGGTTTCCCATTGGCCAAACACAATAAGAAACTAGTGGACAAAAGGACCCATTGATTTGGTACACTTAAGTCAGTCACTTGGGGCAAAGAACTGGATGCAAGGAGTGGAAAATACACTTATAGAGGCAAACATAGCTATCTAGCACATCACGATTCAATATCAAGGAAAGAATGAAAAATATAAGTGCCAAGAGTAGGAGACAATTAAGTTCTCAGCAGACTATTTCCTGCCAGAAGTCAAATTACTACAGGAAGTGAAATTATAATCAGAAATTTGCTTGGTGAAAAGAGAAAAAAAGAGCAAGGATGTTAATTAGATTAATGGTTATTAACACTAATCTGATATACTCATCTTCACTATCGTGACATTCTTCATTCATTTTTTTTAACAACCAGATTTTCAATTTCTATTTACCAGGAACTCCTTAGTCACATATATGTACATCCTTTCCATGGAGCCAGCTATTTACATTATAGCTTACTTTGTCAATCATCCCAAGACATTTCACAGATTTTATTCCTAGGTAATATCTTTTGGGTTCAGGATTTAATTGCTGTTATTTTCAGGTCTTAATTAAAATTAAAAGAGGAAGAATTCAAAGCACTAGATCAGCTCTTTAGGAAGCTTATCCAAATGGAAGTAAATATTTTAATATTATTATTATTAGATGGTACCATAAAAAAATCAGCATCATGAACATGCACATAATAGTTCAACATTAGATGGGTGGATAGATACATCAATATAAAGAGATTGAGCCTGATTACTTCCAAATGAGAAGGAACTTCTGAAAGACTGAGATTGACTACTGTAAGCAAGAAATTGATTATACAAAGGAAGAGGAAAGACCAAGTGAGGGCACAGCAAAAAGGTGGCCATTTCCAAACCAAGAAGAAAGATCTCAGGAGAAACCAAGCCTGTTTAGGTCTTGATCTTGGACTTCTATCCTCCATAACTGTTAGAGAATAAATCTTTGTTGTTTAAGCTACCCAGTCTATGGTATTTTGTTACAACAGACTTATAACTGAGAAGTGGGGTGCTACTGCAGAAAATATCTAAAAAAGTAGAAGTGACTTTGGAATGGAGTAATGGGTCAAGACTGGAAGAGTTTTGAGGTGCATGTTAGAAAAAGCCAAGACAGTTTGAAGAGATTGTTCGTAGAAATACAGAAGATGCTTCTGGTGAAGCCTCAAGTGGAAATGAGGAACATGTTGTTGGACACTGATGAAAGGGTGATCCTTGTTACAAAGAACTTGCATAAATTGTGCTCTAGTATTTTGTGGAAGGTAATAATCTGTGAGCAATGAAATTGGATATTTAGCTGAGGACATTTCTAAGGAAAATGTTGAAGGTGCTTTATTTCTCCTTACTGCTTACAATAAAATGCAAAAGGAGATGAATTACAGAAAAAATTGTTAAACAAAAAGGAAGCAGAACTTGAAAACTTGGAAAATTCTCAGTCTATCCATAATGCAAAAAAATGAGAAAGTGTGTTCAGGAGAGAACACCAAGGATGTGGCTGTGCAATCATCTGATAAAGAGATTGTGGGGAAAAAGAGTATGGAGGTTCCTTAAAAAACTAAAATTAGAGTTACCATATGATCCAACAACACCACTCCTGGGCATATATCTGGAGAAAACCATAATTTGAAAAGAAACATATACCCCTATGTTCATTGCAGCACTATTTACAATAGCCAAGACATGGAAGCAACATAAGTGTCCATCAACAGATGAATGGATAAAGAAGATGTGGTATATATATACAACAGAATATTACTCAGCCATAAAAAAGAATAAAATGATGACATTTGCAGCAACATGGATGAACAGAGATTATCATACTGAGTGAAGTAAATCATACAAAGAAAGACAAATATCATATGATATCAATTATATGTGGAATCTAAAAAATGACACAAATGAACTTATTTACAAAGCAGAAATAGAGGCACAGACATAGAAAACAAAGTTATGGTTACCAAAGCAGGGGGTAAATTAGGAGTTTGGGATTAAAATTAAGAACTATATACAAAATACTTAACCAAGAACCTACTGTATAGCACAGCAAACCATACTCAATATCTTGTAATAATCTATAATGGAAAAGAAACTAAAAAAGAATATATATATATATATATATATATATATATATATATATATATATATACACACACACACACACACATACACAACTGAATCACATTGTTGTACACCTGAAACTAACAAAACATTGTAAATCAACTATATTTCAATGAAAATTAAAAATCAAAGAGATTGTGGGTGTGGCTCATATGTTTGAGTCTTATGTGACTCTATCTGCCTGGATTCAATAGGCCATCTCAGCAGAAGAAAGGAATAGAGATGGGGTTATTCCAGTGGAAACACTGTCAACATGGACTAAAGGGGACAGAGAGGGAATGAAACAAAGGAAGTCTGTCAGACTTCTGGGATTCTAAATAATAGGACAATAAGGCTATCTGGCTGGGAACATGCATTATCCTCAAGAAAATGGAAGAATGACCATGAAAGTGACACAGAGATCATCAGCAGGGTTGCCACTGCCACCACAGGTGCAAAGGGCACAGGTCCACAAGACGATGCTGTCTCTTCCATGGTTTCAGTGGGGCAGGACTGTCACCCAGGGCTGAGGGGGCAACACTGCCATCCCAATGGGCCCAGAAGATGAGGCTACCACATAGTAAGCCTGGAGGACAGCACATTGAGGCAGAGAGGATTATCTTGAGCCTTAAAATCTAAAGCAATTTCCCTAGCTAGGTTTTGGACTTGCTTGGGACTAGATTCTCCTTTTTAGTTTCTCCCTTTTAAAATGGGAATGTCTATCCTCTGCCTGTCATACTATTATATTTTGTGAGCTCATAACTTGCCTGGTTTCACAGGTTTATAGCTGGAGAAGAATTTTACCTCAGGATGAATCACCCATACTTGATTCAGTCACAGCTAAGAAATCGATCTTAGGAACCTCCAGTTTTTTATAATGGGCTGCAAGAAAGCCTGCTCAACCTTTGCCCTGGAGAAATGCATTATCCTTATTATACTTGACAACAAAGAAACCTGTCATCTGCTCTAGAGAAAAGACTCTTTCTCTATCTTACAAGGCTGTTTGCTATACAAACCTCTTGGAAAAGAAAGTCATGAGAAAAATGTGAATACCTCTGATTCCAAGACGTTCAAAAATGAGAGACCCATGGAAAATTTTCTCTCGACAATAATTATTCAATATTTATAATTGAGAGCACTCAGGTACTTACTGAGCATAAGTAAATAAAGAAGCACATAGACCTAGAAGTTAAATTGCTTGTAAAATTATGTAATCTTTGATGTAAACAGATTGGGACCCTTATCCTACATAAGAAAATTAGTTTAGTTTTAGGCATGGGGAATATGAAGTGCCTATAGGACATATAATAAAACTGTCTAGTGGGAAATTGGAAACTGATCCAGCTGTTGAAGAAAGATTAAAAACTGGTTACACCAACATTGGAATCATTCTTATAAGAAAGTCAACTGAAGCTTTCTTTTCTCCTTTAACAAGGTCTTCTAGACCAGGGGTCAGGAAACTAGACCTTTGGGTCAAGTCCTTCCCACTACCTGTTTTTTGTATAAACATAAATAAAGTTTCATTGAAACACAGCCACACCAAATTATTTATGTATATCATCTATGGCTGTTTTCACATCACACCACAATGGTAGAATTTGGTAGTGTATAACCTACAAAGGCAAAAATATTCACTATCTGGCTCTTTAGAGAAAAATTTTGCTGAGCCCTGTTCTACACTCTTGAATTTATGCTGTCATGTTTGACTCTTTAGATCCTTTCCTGACAATTTTTCCTCATCAAAGCCATTTGTGAAAGTACACAAAAATCAGTCTTATTTTACAGTCTTATGTCTTGAAACCATACCTACTTTTTCTGTGAAGCTTTGAAGTTTGCCTTCCCATATTTGTGTTTACCCAAGTAATTAGAATCCAGTCAAAGAATGAGTTAAGTGCTATATTTGTGGTACAAAATGCAATGATAGATCCAAGAGAGAAAAAAAAAAATTAATTCACATGGAAAGGATCTGGAATGTTCTCTCAAAAAATATGCTTTGAGGAGGGCCTTAAAGGATAGTTGGAACACTGACTATCAAAACTTCAGACTTGGTGAAGGAATTATGTGAGCAAAGAAAAGGAGATTGTAGGAAACAAAGTGGATACTTAGAATAGCAGGGAACCAATCTGCAAGGTTAGGTCAAGGCAAGAGGATATGAACATACTTTTTCATATTGTTTTGTGATTCTAACTCTGTAACTGCTGAAATGTCTGGGACATATTATGTGTGCATTATGCAGAACAAGAAGGAAAAGGCAGATTTAGCAAAAAGAAGTACAAGATAACCTGCTGTAACAAGCAAAACAAATGAGAAGCTTGTTTGACAAAAATAGATTCTACAGCCCAGTGCCTGGTCCTGATGTTGACAGAGGCAGAGGAGATGTGCATAATATGGAGCATTTATCAAGGTGATGTCAAAGGATGGTGGGAACTCAAACTAGGATTATGACTTACAAAGGGCAAAGAAAGACTTTTGAATGCAGAGGTCATTGCAAAAAAGAAAATCTACCATTAAAAATTTTTATCATAGTGGACTTTCTTAAATATGTCAAAACTTGAAAAGCTACCATAAAAAGAGGATGTTTGGGAGAATATATTAAAAATGTTAAAGGAATTTGAGGTAAAAATATCTCCCAGTTGCATCAGACTATGACAAGTAATGATTTCATTAACTCTACAGTTTACTGGTATAATCTAGTCACATGATTTTTTTTTAAGTACTTTTTTAAATAATTAATTAATTAATTAATTAATTTTTGGCTGTGTTGGGTCTTCGCTTCTGTGCGAGGGCTATCTCTAGTTGTGGCAAGTGGGGGCCACTCTTCATCGCGGTGCGCGGGCCTCTTACTATCGCGGCCTCTCTAGTTGCGGAGCACAGGCTCCAGACGCGCAGGCTCAGTAGTTGTGGCTCACGGGCCCAGTCGCTCCGCGGCATGTGGGATCTTCCCAGACCAGGGCTCGAACCCGTGTCCCCTGCATTGGCAGGCAGATTCTCAACCACTGCGCCACCAGGGAAGCCCCTAGTCACATGATTTTTATCAGCATTGCAAGTTATGCATTAATATTTAATTCCCTTACTTTATATTTGTGTAGTTACCTTATACCATTTCCATATGTGGTGGCTATGAATCTCAATCCATAAACTTGAGTGCTCAAGCAATAGTACCTTATTTTCTGTAACTCAATTTTATTTCTAATTCCAAGTCCCTTTCCCTCAGTCACTCAGCTTTTCTCCCATCCCCAAGGCCATTCCATGGTTCCAGTATCTTGATTCAGTACCAAGGCACTGTGGGAGGGGACACCTTCTATTCACCAATCATCTCTCTTCACTGATGTCTCTTATTCCTGACCACATGGTTGCTTCAAGACCATCAACCCTCTCCAGCTTCCATATCTTGATTGGGAGCCAGTTACTTTGAAAGGCTGCCTTTGTTTCTTACTAGAATCACCATGTAGCCAGTTCTCTTTAGAATTCGTGTTTCTCCCTCTAGAGAAGCATTTCTTGAGAAGCAGAAGATACTCTCTACTGTTTTGGGATTCATAGTCCTCTTTTCGTCACTTCATTAATGCCAAGCTAATTTCTTTTATGAGTCTGGGATAGAAATGACTCTTCAGAATGTTCTATCTAGCTCCTTCCCTTTTCCTTTCCTGTGGGAAATCAGTTGCTCAATGGCATGAGTCAGAAGCTTTTGAGCTGGAGAGGAATTTCGTCAGCATAATGGGCATATTTTACAAAGCTGACACCAAGGAGACAGCCCATAGGATTGCAGGATTCGTTAAAGACAAGAGAATTGAACAAATAAATAAATGTATTCAGAATAATAGGAGCTAGGATAATCAGAGTTATCCTTCTTGGACAAAAAAAGGTACAAATATAAAAGAGAAGAAAGCCTAGAGTAAATTTAAGGCATCAGTGTGAACTTAATGGTTTTTACTTATAAATAAACATAGATATGTGTACATGTGAGTTTGTGTACCCAGACATATATTTTTTTAACTGCCCTCCAGGAACTCTTAAAAGCAATGGCATATATGTGGAATCTAAAAAAAGGGTACAAATGAACTTATCTACAAAACAGAAATAGAGTCACAGATGTAGAAAACAAACTTATGGTTACCAGGGGTTAAGCAGGGGAGAGGGATAAACTGGGAGACTGAGATTGATATATGCACACCACTATATATAAAATAGATAATTAATAAGGACCTACTGTATAGCACAGGGAACTCTACTCAATACTCTGTAATGGCCTATATGGGAAAAGAACCTAAAAAAGAGTGGATATATGTACATGTATAACTGATTCACTTTGCTGTACACCTGAAACTAACACAATATTGTAAACAACTATACTCCAATAAAAAAAAAAAACAATGGTACCCTGGAAGTAATGAATACACACCTGGTTCCCAAGTTGTGGTTTCTAAATCCATTCTCCAATTTAAAAATAAAAAAAAACAACATAGTTTCTTGGGAAAATGGCTGATTCCAGGGTTTGGGCTAGGAAAATATAAGATTAACCTAGAACATTCTGTCATGACAGAAAGTAAAAGAGCTTATTCAAAGGTTGATAGGGACATTTCAAAAGAACAGAGAAGTTGACCTGAAGGTGCCCTACTGACTAAATAAATACAAATAATAATTTGTTATAGAAATGGATGAGAAATCCCTGCCTCACAGTAGAATGCCAACTTACAACAAATAAAGAAGGAATAGTGGAATTGGAAAAATCACCATTTGGCAATCATCATAATAATAACTGATTCAGGAAAGATTCATCAATGGATGTTAAAATTAGTAGATCAAGGTTTGATTAGGAACAGGATATTTACATTTACATGGTCTCAAGGTATCTTCCCACACAATATTTTTATTTACTTGTTAATCAACAAGTTACAAGAAAATTATTAATTAACCTCAGAAGGGAGAAATTTGGCAGATACCATTTTAAACAAGTGGTAAAAGTTAACATCACCAATTGTGGGACAAATTGTTTGCCCCCTAATGGGATGGACTGAGAAGAACACTGCATTACTTCTGTGATATTCCTGCCAAAACATGAACAACTGGAAACAAATTATATGGAAACATCATAAACATCTATATCTTAAAGAAAAAAAAAAGTCAAGGCCATGAAAAATAAAGTTGAAAGACCCTAGAACACATGGCCTCTAAATGCAATGTGTGATTCTGGATTGGTTTATGGACCAGAAAAGAAATGAGGAAAAGGAAAAAAAAAAAAGTTTTATTCTCTAAATGGCTTATCTAGAAAACTGATAAAATTTGAATGTCTGGGGATTGGACTATAATATTGTATTCGTACTAGAGTTATAAAGGAGAATACCATTGCTTTTAGAAAGCATATTGAAAAATTTGGGAGTTTTGGGCATTGTACCTGCAACTTACAAGTGTCTCAAGCCAAAAAGAGAGAGAGAAAATAAAATGTTGTAAAATGCTAAAAATTGTGGAATAAGTTGAAGGTTTGTAATAGTGTTCTCCACAGAAATAGAGCCAATAGGATATATAAAAGGAGATTTATTATGGTAATTGGTTCACATAATTATGGAGACTGAGATATGCCATGATATACCATCTGCAAGCTGGAGAACCAGGAAAGCCAGTGGTAGAATTCAGTCCAAGTCTGAAGGCCCTAGAATCAGGGTAGCTGATGATGTAACTTCCAGTCTAAGTACAAAGGCCCAAGACTCAAGAGCTCAGATGTTGAAGCACAAGAATAAATGGATGTCCCAGCTCAAGGAGAGAGGGTGAGAGAGAATTCACCCTTCCTCCACCTTTTTGTTTTAGTTGGGCCCTCAATGGCTTGGATGATACCCACCACTTTGGTGAGTGTGGATTTCTTCACTCAGTCTACTGACTCAAATGCTAAAGTCTTCCAGAAACACCTTTATAGACATATCCAGAAATAATGTTTTACCAGCTATCTCAGTATCCCTTGGCCCAGTCAAGCTGACACATAAGGTTAACCATCACAATGTTGTACTGGAGTTCTTTGTGATGTTCTTAAGACACTTCTGAAAATTTTAAATTATTTCAAAATTAAAAGTTAATCCAAAATGAAGCTCTTGTTATATCTTGAAACCCAATCTCTCTTTTACCGCCTCACTGCTCTTCTTAATTTTTTCATAGGGGCTAACAAGTTTGTAAAACAAATGCCAGAAAACCTTGTAGAAAACTGTTACTTTCTAGCCTTCCACATAGCTCTTTTTGAAGTAAGGAAGGAAAATGAAAAATTCAGACACAAACCTCTCACATGATGCATGTTGTCACACAAGAATTATTTCCATTGTCTTAGCCATTATATAAAACAAGTATATAAATCTGTAAAACCTATAAAAACATCAATTACTTGGTTATAATTTTCTGCACTACATAAGTTGTTCCAATTACTCTTAGGAAGTAGAGGTGTAATGAAAACGTAATTTGAAAAAATGCTGAATAAACAAGTATTAAAGTCAGTACAGTTGTCCCATGGTATCTGCAGGGGATTGGTTCCAGGACCCCCCCATGGATACCAAAATTCATGGATGCTCAAGTCACTTACATAAAATGGCATAATATTTGCATATAACTTACACACATCCTCCAACATACTTTAAATCATCTCTAGATTACTTATAATAGTTAATACAATGTAAACATTATGTAAATAGTTGTTAATACAATCTAAATGCTATGTAAATAGTTGCAACAAATTCAAGCTTTGCCTTTTGGAACTTTTTGGAATCTTTTTTCCAAATATTTTCCATTCACAGTTGGTTGAATTCAAGGATGCAGGACCCCATGAATACAAAGGGTCAAATGTATTTAATTAAATATGAAGCCAAAGCCACATAATAACAACATAGGACAAGCTTCAGGGTAAAAAAAATCAGAAATTGTATTTAAATCAGTTATTATTACAATTTTATCATTAAAATTTTACTAGTCAGAGTTCTAAATTTTAACATGACCATGCAAGAACAATTATTTTTCAGCGTACTAAACAGCTAGGTTGCTCCTGTGGGCACACTAATGTGCATTATGAAACCAAACATATACCCACTTTCAACTGAGGTCACTGAAGAAACGAGACAGTTTTTGGCTCATCCTGTTACTATATATGTTACTGCTGCTGATGAAGTCACCCCAAGTTATTCAGCATTGTGTCCTCTCTATAGAAAATACTCATCTTCTCTTTCATTTCTGGACTAAAAGATTTGTTTGATGGTGGTGATGCAATTTCATTGAAGCAACCCCACAAATTAAAGCTTTGTGCAATATTGAAGATGCCTTCTGATTATTTTAAGAAGTAGATTTAAAATAATAACCCTCAAAGATAAGCAATTCTGGAGCCCAATGTAAAGAACTTCAAAATTTGATTCCTTCACATAAGCAATAAAAACACTGGATGAACTGTCAAAATCAACCTTTTCAGAAATCTAGAAATTAGCCAAAGGTTTCCAATAATCCAAAGGCCATTTAACAAGAAAAAAGCTGAATCTTGGTAAGAACAGTGGTGAGCTTTATGGCACTTTGACTTGCCCTTGTCCCATTCTCTTTTCCCCAGTTCCATGATAACCTTGGAAATCAGCAAGCCACTCAAACAGGGTAGCTGTGAAAAACAGCAGAAAAACAGTCAAATGGGGGAGGGGTGCAGAATGGGTTTGGAGTCTTCTCCAAAACTGCATCACTAGAGAACCTTTCGGTGTGTGACCTGTCAGGTAGCTAGCTCCCTGAAAAGTCCCATTCATAGGGCTTCTCTTCATTTGACTTGACTAAGAGAACCCTCAGTATAAACAGTACTTTCTCTAGGGCATTTACTAAAAAAAAAAAAAAAAAAAGTTGGGTAATTATTTGGGCAATTACTTAACATCATAACTGCCTGAAGCAGCAAAACTAGTTGGGGCAAACAGAAGACCAAAAACCATGAAAGAAAAATCCAGGCAATTATGCAATTAAAAGTAATAAAACATCCAGATTGGAAGGAAAGAAGTAAAATTATCTCTGTTCACTGATGATATAATCTTGTGTGAAGAAAATCCTAAGGATTCTATAGACACATGAGCACATACATACATACACACACAAATGCTAGTAGAACTAATAAATGAGTTCAGCAAAGTCACAGGATCAATATACAAAAACCAGTTGCATTTCTATACATTAACAATGAACAATCCAGACATGAAATTTTTTAAAAATTCCATTTACGATAGCAACAAAAAGAACAGAATACTTAGAAATAACTTTAACAAAAAAAGTGTAAAAATTGTACACTGAAAACACAAAACACTGTTGAAATAAAGAAGATCTAAATAAATAGGAAAATATCATTTTCATAAATTGGAAGACTTGACAGCTTTAAAATGACAATATTCCTAAATTGATCTACAGATTCAACACAATCCCTATCAAAATCCCAACTACAAAAACTGACAAGCTAATCTTCAAATTCATATGGAAATGTAAGGGACCTAGAATAGGCAAAACAATCTTGAAAAAATCAAAGTTGGAGCACTCATTTTTCCTAGTTTGAAACTTACTACAAAGTTACAATAAGCAAAACAGCGTAGTATTGACATGAAAAGATAGACATATACATACACATATCTATATGTAAAAGGAGTAGAATTGAGAGTAAAGAAAAAATCCCATTTTGTTAGATTTGACAATTTACTGTCAACTGATTTTTAAAATGGGTGCTGCAACAATTTAATGAGGAAAGAATATTTTCAATTATGAATGCTGGGATAACTAGATAGCCACATGTGAAAGAATAATGTTGGATCTTTATCTCATACCATACACAAACATTAACTCAAAGTGGATTATAGAAATAAATGTAAGACTATAAAAGTCTTAGAAGAAAACATAGAAGTAAATCTTTGTTATCTTGTATTAAGCAAAGGTTTCTTAAGTATGACATCAGAAGTACAAGCAACATCATATGGTATTTGTCTTTCTCTTTCTGGCCTATTTCACTCAGCATAATGCCCTTAAGGTCTATCCATTTTGTTGCAAGCAGCAGTATTTCATTATTTTTTATGGTTGAATAATACTCCTTTATATATATATATATATTTATTTATTTATTTATTTATTTATTCCAATAGTGGCTGCACCAATTTATATTCCCACCAGTAGTGCACAGGGGTTCCCTTTTCTTCACATCCTCACCAACACTTCTTATCTCTTGTCTTTTAATAACAGCCATTGTAACAGGTGTGAGGTGATATCTCATTGTAACAGGTGTGAGGTGATAGTGGTCCAGCTTCATTCTTTTGCATGTGTCTGTCCAGCTTTCCCAATACCATTTATTAAAGAGACTTTTTCTTATTGTACATTCTTGATTCCTTTGTCATAAACTAATTGACCATATATGTATGGGTCTATTTCTGGGCTTTCTATATCTGTTCCATTGATTTATGTGTCTGTTTTTATGACAATACTATACTGTTTTGACTACTTTGCAGTAGTTTGAAATCAGGTAGTATGATGCCTCCACTTCTGTTTTTCTTTTTGTTCTCAAGATTGTTTTGGCTATTTGGAGTCTTTTGTGGTTTCATACTAATTTTAGGATTGTTTGCTCTAATTCTATGAAAAATGCCATGGGAATTTTGATAAGGATTGTGTTGATTCTGTAGATTGCTTTGGGTAGTAAAGACATTTTAACAATATTAATTCTTCCAATCCATCAGCATGGACTATTTTGTCATTTATTTGTGAATTCTTCAATTTCTTTCATCAATGTCTTATAGTTTTCCATGTTCAGGGCTTTCACCTCCTCAGTTAAAATTAATCCTAGGTATTTTATTTTTTGATGCAATTGTAAAAGGAGTTGTTTTCTTAATTTCTCTTTCTGATAGTTTGTTATCAGTGTATAGAAATGCAACATATTTCCATATATTAATTCTGTATCCTGTAACTTTACTGAATTCATTAATTAGTTCCAACAGCTTTTTGGTGGAGTCTTTAGAGTTTTCTATATATAATATGTTGTCATCCGCAAATAATGACAGTTTTACTTCTTCCTTTCCAAGTTGGATGCCTTTTATTTCTTATTGTTGTCTAATTGCTCTGGCTAAAACTTCCAATACTACCTTGAATAAAAGTGGTAAGAGTAGGAATCCTTCCCTTGTTCCTGATCTTAGAGGAAAGTTTCCAGATTTTCACCATTGAGTATAATGTTAGCTGTGGGCTTGTCATATATGGCCTTTATTATATTAAGTTAGGTTTCCTCTATACCCATTTTTGCTGAGGGTTTTTTTTTAATCATAAATGGAAGTTGAATTTTGTCAAATGTTTTTTTCTGCATCTATTGAGATAATCAAACGATTTTTATTTTTCATTTTGTTAATATGGTGTATCACATTAAGAGATTTGTAAATATTGAACCATCCTTGCATCCCTAGAATAAATCCTCCTTAAACATGGTGTATGATCCTTTTAATGTCATGTTGAATTTGGTTTGCTAATATTTTGTTGAGGATTTTTGCATCTTTGTTTATCGGTGATGCTGGCCTGTAATTTTCTTTTCTTGTGGTGTGCTATCTGATTTGGTAATGCTGACCTCATAAAATGAATTTGGAAGTGTTCCCTCTTCTTCTAATTTTTGGAATTATTAATTATTAATTCTTCTTTGAATGTTTGGTAGAATTCACCTGTGAAGCCACCTGGTCCTGGAATTTTGTTTGGGGAGTTTTTGATCATGGATTCAATCTCCTTACTTGTAATCAGTCTGTTCAGTTTTTCTCTTTCTTCATGATACAGTCTTGGAAGGTTGTATGTTTCTAGAAATGTATCCATTTCTTCTACGTTGTCCAATTTGTTTGTGTATGATTGTAATATGTACAGGGAATCTAAAAAATTATTGAAAAAGTACTAGAATTTTTCCTGTATGTCATGTAGCTCATCTTTGGCTTACAGCCAGTGATCTTGTTATATTATGTTGTTATAATTACTCTGTGAACATATAACTGAATGAATGAATATAAAAATCTCCATGCTTGTTACATTGTCAGTGGCAAATTCATGACACTTTCTATAAAGTTTTTCCATTCTGGAAATATATTTACAACATCACTCAGTGTAATATAAGCTATGTAAGACTCAGAAATCCCTAAGCAATGAATAAGGTAGAAGCATGGAATCAGTCATTATTTCATTCTGCTGTTGAATTTCTTTTTAAAAAAAAAAGCAAGTTCCTTCTCTATGTCCCATATAAAAGGTATAAACATAGAGAAGAAACTTCCTTTAAAAAAAAAAATTCAACAGCAGAAAGAAATAATGACTAATTCCATGCTTCTACCTTATTCACTAATGATTTTGTGCAAAGCAGAATATAATTTTGGTAGACCTTCTCTCTTATGTTTTCTTGTGGAACTTTGTAGCTAATATCCACAGTATAGGTGAATCTCATAAATTCTATATGTCCACCACTGAAAATGCTGAGGATTTTATAAGCAATAATTTTGACAAACCCTTGTTTAAATGTTTAACCTCCATACATTCAAGTCTAGAAAGAATTATATTCTTAAATCATTTGCTTAGAATCTATTGTTTTGAGGTTTAATTAGTAAGAACTAAATATGTTTTGCTTGGACATTCTGCTTACAATTCATTTTCACAAGATGTAAAAAGTTAACAAGTAAGACTTTTTCTTAAAAGACAATTGATATCCTAACAGCAAGTAAATAGTTAAAAATCAAAAATATTTTTGAAAGTAGCTTAATGATATAGATGCTATTTTCTTTAATTACTTGAAGTCCTTAATCACTCCCCAATATAAAATTTTCTTATCATCAATAATTAGTGAAGGTGCTCTCACTCCCTCTTGCGAGAACACCAGAATCACAACTAGCTGCTGGATAATCATCGACAGGAAGACACGGGACTTCACCAAGGAGGATACCCCACATCAAAGGACAGAGGAGAAGCCACAGTGAGACGGTAGGAGGGGCGCAATCAGAGTAAAATCAAATCCCATAACTGCTGGGTGGGTGACTCACAGACTGGCGAACACTTATACCACAGAAGTCCACCCACTGGAGTGAAGGTTCTGAGCCCCACGTCAGCCTTCCCAACCTGGGGGTCCGGCAATGGGAGGAGGAATTCCTAGAGAATCAGATTTTGAAGCCTAGTGGGAATTGATTGCAGGACTTCGACAGGACTGGGGGAAACAGAGACCCCACTCTTGGAGGGCACACACAAAGTACTGTGCACATCAGGACCCAGGGGAAGGAGAATTGACCCAGGGGGAGACTGAACCAGACCTACCTGCTGGTCTTCGGGGGTCTCCTGCAGAGGCAGGGGGTGGCTCTGTTTCACCGTAGGGACAAGGACACTGGCAGCAGAGGTTCTGGGAAGTGCTCCTTGGCGTGAGCCATCCCAGAGTCTGCCATTAACCCCACCAAAGAGCCCAGGTAGGCTCCAGTGTTGGGTTGCCTCAGGCAAAACAACCAACAGGGAGGGAACCCAGCCCCACCCATCAACAGTCAAGTGGATTAAAGTTTTACGGAGCTCTGACCAACACAGCAACAGTCAGCTCTACCCACCACCAGAGCCTCCCATCAAGCCTCTTAGATAGCCTCAACCACCAGAGGGCAGACAGCAGAAGCAAGAAAAACTACAATCCTGCAGCCTGTGGAACAAAAACCACAGTTACAGAAAGATAGACAAGATGAAAAGGCAGAGGGCTATGTACCAGATGAAGGAACAAGAAAAAAACCCAGAAAAACAACTAAATGAAGTGGAGATAGGCAACCTTCCAGAAAAAGAATTCAGAATAATGATAGTGAAGATGATCCAGGACCTCGGAATAAGAATGGAGGCAAAGATTGAGAAGATGCAAGAAATGATTAACAAAGACCTAGAAGAATTAAAGAACAAACAAACAGAGATGACCAATACAATAACTGAAATGAAAACTACACTAGAAGGAATCAATAGCAGAATAACTGAGGCAGAAGAATGGATAAGTGACCTGGAAGACAGAATGGTGGAATTCACTGCTGTGGAACAGACTAAAGAAAAAAGAATGAAAAGAAATGAAGACAGGCTAAGAGACCTCTGGGACAACATTAAACGCAACAACATTCGCATTATAGGGGTCCCAGAAGGAGAAGAGAGAGAGAAAGGACCAGAGAAAATATTTGAAGAGATTATAGTCGAAAACTTCCCTAACATGGAAAAGGAAATAGCCACCCAAGTCCAGGAAGCGCAGAGAGTCCCATACAGGATAAACCCAAGGAGAAACACGCCGAGACACATAGTAATCAAATTGGCAAAAATTAAAGACAAAGAAAACTTATTGAAAGCAGCAAGGGAAAAATGACAAATAACATACAAGGGAACTCCCATAAGGTTAACAGCTGATTTCTCAGCAGAAACTCTACAAGCCAGAAGGGAGTGGCATGATATACTTAAAGTGATGAAAGGGAAGCACCTACAACCAAGATTACTCTACCCGGCAAGGATCTCATTTAGATTTGATGGAGAAATCAAAAGCTTTACAGACAAGCAAAAGCTAAGAGAATTCAGCACCACCAAACCAGCTCTACAACAAATGCTAAAGGAACTTCTCTAAGTGGGAAACACAAGAGAAGAAAACGACCTACAAAAACAAACCCAAAACAATTAAGAAAATGGTCATAGGAACACACATATTGATAATTACCTTAAACATGAATGGATTAAATGCTCCAACCAAAAGATACAGGCTTGCTGAATGGATACAAAAACAAGACCCCTATATATGCTGTCTACAAGAGACCCACTTCAGACCTAAAGACACATACAGACTGAAAGTGAGGGGATGGAAAAAGATATTCCATGCAAATGGAAATCAAAAGAAAGCTGGAGTAGCTATACTCATATCAGATAAAATAGACTTTAAAATAAAGAATGCTACAAGAGACAAGGAAGGACACTACATAATGATCAAGGGATCAACCCAAGAAGAAGATATAACAATTATAAATATATATGCACCCAACATAGGAGCATCTCAATACATAAGGCAACTGCTAACAGCTATAAAAGAGGAAATTGACAGTAACACAATAATAGTGGGGGACTTTAACACCTCACTTACACCAATGGACAGATCATCCAAAATGAAAATAAATAAGGAAACAGAAGCTTTAAATAACACAATAGACCAGATAGATTTAATTGATATTTATAGGACATTCCATCCAAAAACAGCAGATTACACGGTCTTCTCCAGTGCACACGGAACATTCTCCAGGATAGATCACATCTTGGGTCACAAATCAAGCCTCAGTAAATTTAAGAAAATTGAAATCATATCAAGCATCTTTTCTGACCACAACGCTATGAGATTAGAAGTCAATTACAGGGAAAAAAACGTAAAAAGGACAAACACATGGAGGCTAAACAATACGTTACTAAATAACCAAGAGGTCACTGAAGAAATCAAAGAGGAAATCAAAAAATACCTAGAGACAAATGACAATGAAAACACGACGACCCAAAACCTATGGGATGCAGCAAAAGCAGTTCTAAGAGGGAAGTTTATAGCTATACAAGCCTAACTAAAGAAACAAGAAAAATCTCAAGTAAACAATCTAACCTTACACCTAAAGAAACTAGAGTAAGAAGAACAAACAAAACCCAAAGTTAGCAGAAGGAAAGAAATCATAAAGATCAGAGCAGAAATAAATGAAATAGAAACAAAGAAAACAATAGCAAAGATCAATAAAGCTAAAAGCTGGTTCTTTGAGAAGATAAACAAAATTGATAAGCCATTAGCCAGACTCATCAAGAAAAAGAGGGAGAGGACTCAAATCAATAAAATCAGAAATGAAAAAGGAGAAGTTACAACAGACACCGCAGAAATACAAAGCATCCTAAGAGATTACTACAAGCAACTTTATGCCAATAAAATGGACAACCTGGAAGAAATGGACAAATTCTTAGAAAGGTATAACCTTCCAAGATTGAACCAGGAAGAAATAGAAAATATGAACAGACCAATCACAAGTAATGAAATTGAAACTGTGATTAAAAATCTTCCCACAAACAAAAGTCCAGGACCAGATGGCTTCACAGGTGAAATCTATCAAACATTTAGAGAAGAGCTAACACCCATTCTTCTCAAACTCTTCCAAAAAATTGCAGAGGAAGGAACACTCCCAAACTGATTCTATGAGGCCACCATCACCCTGATACCAAAACCAGACAAAGACACTACAAAAAAAGAAAATTACAGACCAATATCACTGATGAATATAGATGCAAAAATCCTCAACAAAATACTAGCAAACAGAATCCAACAACACATTAAAAGGATCATACACCACGATCAAGTGGGATTTATCCCAGGGATGCAAGGATTCTTCAATATACGCAAATCAATCAATGTGATACACCATATTAACAAACTGAAGAAGAAAAACCATATGATCATCTCAATAGATGCAGAAAAAGCTTTTGACAAAATTCAACACCCATTTATGATAAAAACTCTCCAGAAAGTGGGCTTAGAGGGAACCTACCTCAACATAATAAAGGCCATATATGACAAACCCACAGCAAACATCATTCTCAACAGTGAAAAACTGAAAGCATTTCCTCTAAGATCAGGAATGAGACAAGGATATCCAGTCTCACCACTATTATTCAACGTAGTTCTGGAAGTCCTAGCGACGGCAATCAGAGAAGAAAAAGAAATAAAAGGAATACAAATTGGAAAAGAAGAAGTAAAACTTTCACTGTTTGTGGATGACATGATACTACACATAGAGAATCCTAAAACTGCCACCAGAAAACTGCTAGAGCTTATTAATGAATATGGTAAAGTTGCAGGATACAAAATTAATGCACAGAAATCTCTTGCATTCCTATACACTAATGATGAAAAATCTGAAAGAGAAATTATGGAAACACTCCCATTTACCATTGCAACAAAAAGAATAAAATACCTAGGAATAAACCTACCTAGGGAGACAAAAGACCTGTATGCAGAAAACTATAAGACACTGATGAAAGAAATTAAAGATGATACCAGCAGATGGAGAGATATACCATGTTCTTGGATTGGAAGAATCAACATTGTGAAAATGACTATACTACCCAAAGCAATCTACAGATTCAATGCAATCCTTATCAAATTGCCAATGGCATTTTTTACGGAGCTAGAACAAATCTTCTTAAAATTTGTATGGAGACACAAAAGACCCCGAATAGCCAAAGCAGTCTTGAGGGAGAAAAACGGAGCTGGAGGAATCAGACTCCCTGACTTCAGACTATACTACAAAGCTACAGTAATCAAGACAATATGGTACTGGCACAAAAACAGAAACATAGATCAATGGAACAAGATAGAAAGCCCAGAGATAAACCCATGCACCTATGGTCAACTAATCTATGACAAAAGGGGCAAAGATATACAATGGAGAAAAGACAGTCTCTTCAATAAGCAGTTCTGGGAAAACTGGACAGCTATATGTAAAAGAATGAAATTAGAATACTCCCTAACACCATACACAAAAATAAACTCAAAATGGATTAGAGACCTAAATGTAAGACTGGACACTATAAAACTCTTAGAGGAAAACATAGGAAGAACACTCTTTGACATAAATCACAGCAAGATCTTTTTTGATCCACCTCCTAGAGTAATGGAAATAAAAACAAAAATAAACAAATGGGACCTAATGAAACTTCAAAGCTTTTGCACAGCAAAGGAAACCATAAACAAGATGAAAAGACAACCCTCAGAATGGGAGAAGATATTTGCAAATGAATCAACGGACAAAGGATTAATCTCCAAAATATATAAACAGCTCATTCAGCTCAATATGAAAGAAACAAACACCTCAATCAAAAATCGGCAGAAGACCTAAATAGACATTTCTCCAAAGAAGACATACAGACGGCCACGAAGCACATGAAAAGAGGCTCAACATCACTAATTATTAGAGAAATGCAAATCAAAACTACAGTGAGGTATCACCTCACACCAGTTAGAATGAGCATCATCAGAAAATCTACAAAGAACAAATGCTGGAGACGGTGTGGAGAAAAGGGAACCCTCTTGCACTGTTGGTGGGAATATAAATTGATACAACCACTATGGAGAACAATATGGATGTTCCTTAAAAAACTAGAAATAGAATTACCATATGACCCAGCAATCCCACTACTGGGCATATACCCAGAGAAAACCATAATTCAAAAAGACATATGCACCTGAATGTTCATTGAAGCACTATTTACAATAGCCAGGTCATGGAAGCAACCTAAATGCCCATCAACAGACGAATGGATAAAGAAGTTGTGGTACATATATACAATGGAATATTACCCAGCCATAAAAAGGAACGAAATTGAGTCATTTGTTGAGACGTGGATGGATCTAGAGACTGTCATACAGAGTGAAGTAAGTCAGAAAGAGAAAAACAAATATCGTATATTAACGCATGTATGTGGAACCTAGAAAAATGGTACAGATGAGCCGGTTTGCAGGGCAGAAATTGAGACACAGATGTAGAGAACAGACATATGGACACCAAGGGGGGAAAACTGCAGTGGGGTGGGGATGGTGGTGTGCTGAATTGGGCGATTGGGATTGACATGTATACACTGATGTGTATAAAATTGATGCCTAATAAGAATCTGCAGTATAAAAAAACAAAGCAACTAAAAAAAAAATAAAATAAAAAAATAATTAGTTAAGTGTTTTGACTATGAAATTACATCTATACATTTCAACTGATTAATGGATTTTCAACATAAAAAATATTTCAGGTGATTTTCCACTCCAAATTGCGTATAGAATGTTCTATTCATCTGTAATGCATATTCAGATCCCCAAAATAAATTCAAATGATAGACTTGTTTGCATTCCTGAAATTGATTGAATGTGATGATAACCTTTGTGAGCAAATAATTACTGATAATATATTAATTGGAGACAAAAAATATTAGGTATTTACTATTTAGTATCACACATGCTGAATCTGAACCTCAGGCTGATGAGGTATCTGTTGCAAATCACCAAAACTAAGGTTGAACTTCGTCCCATACAAAGAAGACACATACAAAGCCAAAGTAAAACATGTCACCCGATATTCTTTGAAAACTTGCCAGGCATTAGCTAGGCCACCTGGACGTTCCAAAGAAGGTGTGAACTTTACAGTTTGCCTGAAACAAATATGCATACACAGAGAGAGGTATTCTTAATGTTCTTTACTTGAGTTAGCCTACATTGTTAAAACTTATTTTCTTGTAAAGTCAAAAAAAATTGTGAATAACACCTGCCTTCTCTCACAAATCTGTTTTCAAGAGGTAACAAGCTATTTAAATTGCAACAAAGACTCTTCAGTCTAATCTCTTTCACTTTTTTATTAAGTGAATTTTTTATTGAATTTTATTCCATTATTAAAATTGACTGGTTTACATCAATTGAGCTGTTGAAATAGTCACCTGTGTAAGGCAACTCGGATTCGGTTCTCTGTGTGTATTCACATTAAACACATGAAGAAATTCAGAATTATTAGTTGCTAGGTTTCCAGAAAGAAGGTGGAAAATGTGAATCTATGTGACTTAAATGGTTTTAATATATTTTGGAGAAGATACTTACTCTATGTCTTTTGTTTACCTTAAAACTTTGGAACCTAAATACCCAGTCTTGACAACACTCTCTTTTCCTAACCTTACCCACTTTATGTAACTCTGCAAAATGCAGCATTGTCATTGACATCCAGGCAAGTTCTAAGCCTTGATGCATTCAGCAGTCTGGGGGGGCGGGTGGCGGGGAGCAGGTTTCAAAGAACTCCATTCTCATTGGTTTCATCATAAACATATTTTATTTCCAACTCTGTCAATACTTAAGGCAAGGAGAGAGAAATTCTTCTAGTAAACCACATTTAAAACTATTTCAACCACAAAAGTGAACACACAGGGAATAGATCTATTTAAGTGCTTTGTCAATACCAGCTTTAGTAATACCACTGGGCTTTATAAAATTTTTAGGACTTAGTTTTGTTGTTGCTGTTTTTGTTTTGTTTCTTTACAGAAGATTTGGAGCTAAGTTTAAGTTATTGTTATCGGTCTGAAGGTGGAGATATTTTAAGTCTGAGTTATCATTTGACAAAGGTTTGAGTTATAACTTGCCCCCCATTCAAGAGTGTCCTTTCAGATTTTCCTGTTCTCCCTTTCGACTCCTCCACAGCATATACCCATTGTGTCTTACTGCATACCAAAACTCTTCCTGAGCTGCCATAATCATATTTCCTTTGGCATGGAACAACCCTGAAAAGGATATGGGATGAATAAAAAAACATTCATGAGTTTTTACAAAGTAAACCCAGGGGTTTGTTTAAAAAACAAACACTAAGTGTTGTTTCAGGAAAGTCTTGCCATTTCAGTAGAATTTGTAAAGGAAAAACATTTTCAACATCACTATCACATATTGGGTACTGGGTTTATAGAGTCCTATCCAAACATAACCTTTCTTATTTTCTCTTTTTAAAGAAAAAGATATATCTTCCGTACATACACAAATATATGTATATACACAAAAAAATGAGTGTGTATTTAAAATAATATTCCCTTAACAAAAAGAAGCATGAAACATAAACACTCAGTAAGTATATATGGATTAAATCAGAGTTTAGCAAAATAGTTCCCAGGCATTTCAAGGCTCTAAAAAAAAGACTTCTTAACCTTATGGAAAACAAGGTTAGCTTCGCACTGGCCAGTTGAGTCTCATAGCAAAGCACAGTGAAATAAGTAACATGGAAAAGTGGTGGGGAAATGGGTGTAGCTATGATTTACAGGAACTATAAATTCATTTATTAGAAAATAAAATCTTACAATGCAGAACCAACTAAAAGATTCATTGATCAGTTACAATGCTTAGAATGGTCAGGCTGTGGAGTTTAGCAATTTTCTTCACACAAAAGGATTCTTCCAAAATTTGCGTCCTAACTATCTCTTAGCAAATCTGCATGACAGTACTCAAGTTACCTTCTCTTCCAAAACAACATGCTGGATGATTCTGAGCTTCCTCCTCTCTTACCCTCTCCTACCCAGAATATTCATCTTTGCATTTCTCAATGGATAATATAGTTTTTTTAATTTAACTCTGCTTTTTCTACCACACTGCTATCATTTTGAAAGAGTGGGTATGTCTTCTCCATTTTTGTATTTTCAGTGCATAAACTGTAGTAGTCTCTCAAACAGTGTTGGTTGACTGAATGCATGAGTGGCAACATGGGAGAAAGACAAAGCATAAGGAACTACGAAGTAAAGTGGCTATTTTACATATGAAAATACTCAAGTTTAACAAGATTAAATACTATGCTCTGGTCTTCACCACTGTAAGTGATGGAGTTTGTTTAAATGCACCAATTCTTGGTTCCAAAGATCACTGTTCTCTTCCTGAACCCTGCTGTCTCCCAGGGGTAGAGTCAACCTTAAGAAGTAGATTAGAGAATTCAAAACCTCATAACGTTCTACCGAGACTGCCAAGAAACAGCTTTACATCCTTAACCCTCCATGCTGCTGGTTCTCATTTATCCCCATGTCATCAAACACTACCTTTCTAAATATTTTTCACCTTTTGATGTAAGATAATTTTGTTGACTTGAGCTTGGATTCCCTCCTCTTTTGAAAGTTCATCAGAAGTCCATTCTTCTACTAGTTTTGAAACGACTTCTGGTGCAGAGAGTTGACTAATCATAGCCCTCATTTCATGGTACATTATCAACACCTGCAACGCAAAGCCACACCGGCTTTACTTATCATTCATTATGTTCTCATAACCCATACTCTTCCCTCTCCTCCCACAGGCAGTCTATTGGGTTTAACATAATTTTGTTCATAGATGTTCTCCCAAAATGCATGTTTTGGTACACACGTATTTTTTAATCTATATAAATTATGGTTTTTTTATATATCTTATTCTTTTTTATTTTTTATGAACTCATTTTAAAAATACATCTTTGTTGGGCTTCCCTGGTGGTGCAGTGGTTAATAATCTGCCTGCCAATGCAGGGGACACGGGTTCGAGCCCTGGTCTGGGAAGATCCCACATGCCTCAGAGCAACTAAGCCCACATGCCACAACTACTGAGCCTGTGCTCTAGAGCCAGAGCTCCACAATGAGAGAAGCCACAGCAATGAGAAGCCCGTGGGCACTGCAACGAAGAGTAGCCCCTGCTTGCCCTAAGACCCAATGCAGCCAAAAATAAATAAATAAAATAAATAAGTGTATAAAAAAAATAGGTCTTTGTTGATACATATACATTTAATACATTATTCCATAGCGTGCATCAAATTTTCTATCAAAACCACCCAGAGGGCTTCCCTGGTGGCGCAGTGGTTGAGAGTCTGCCTGCCAATGCAGGAGACACGGGTTCGAGCCCTGGTCCGGGAGGATCCCACATGCCGCGGAGCAACTAGGCCCGTGAGCCACAACTACTGAGCCTGCGCGTCTGGAGCTTGTGCTCCGCAACAAGAGAGGCCGCGACAGTGAGAGGCCCACGCACCGCGATGAAGAGTGGCCCCCGCTCGCCGCAACTAGAGAAAGCCCATGCACAGAAACGAAGACCCAACACAGCCAAAAAATAAATAAACAAATAAATTAAAAAAAAAAAAAAAAAAAAACCACCCAGAAACACGCACCCCTACCATTCTCATCTATCCTATTTGTCAAAGCATATCAAAACCAAATAAACGGGATGGAAAATCAATTTAGTGTCACCTAATTTTTCACCGATGGAGATTAAAGTAAGTTATATATAATATGTTATGTTAATGAAGCACTTTGAGTGTGCTTACACTACACATTCTTAGAACATTCACATGTTCATATTTAGATGATTTGTAGGAATATTGTGTGGTGTGCAACATATAGTATGAGGTGGAGGCATTATTAAAAATCTAGGGTATTAAATAATATGAACTAGAGATGAATTATGAAGAGGTTACAAGGACTAAAAGTATTTTTTAAATCACTGGTGAATAGTAACATTTACTTTAGAGACAAGGAACTATCATCATATAAACAAGTTTTATAGATTCTTTTTTATAATCTCCTTAATTTCATCTTCCTTTTAAAAAGTAAGTTTATGGAGCACTATGATACAGACATTTTCATTCAATTTTGATAACCAGCAAGTTTGAAGTTATTATACTGATTTACTGATCAGGAAACTAATATATTGAGTAATATGCAAAAAGTTGTAGAGCAAAGGCAAGGCAGGAATTGATTCAAACCTAGTGTTGAATAAGCACAGACTTTAATCAGAACTATTTGACTCAAATCTCAACTATGCAACTTACCAATTCTCTGACATTTGGCAAGTTACCTACACTCTCTGTGCCTTAGTTCCTCATCTGTAGAATGAAGTTTTTGTTGTCTACCTAAGAGTTGCTGTGGATATTAGAAATATCTGTAGTGTGAAGCACAGTCTCTGGCACATAATTGGCACTCATGTATTTATTTATTTATTTATTTATTCTTACTAAGCTCACACATTTAATGGAAGAAAAATTGCATTAGAATACATGTTCTGGGGGCATAAATTAAGAACTTTTCCCAGGCAACTAGTTACTTAGTAAAGTAATCAACATAGAATACCCTTAAAATATATTTCCAAAGCATCTGATGTCTAATCAAATACATTTTGTGCCTTTACTTGCCTTGGTCTATCTTCTCAATCCGTACTGTGCAGAGTAATCTTCCTCAACTACTGATCTTCCTTCTGGCTTTTTGCCTTGATCATGTTAATCTTTTTCTCACGAAAGTGCCACACTAAAAACCCTTTACAGATAAGTCAGACAGAGAAAGACAAATATCATATGATATCACTTATATGTGGAATCTAAAAAAATAATACAAATGAACTTATTTACGAAATTGAAATAGACTCACAGACATAGAAAATGAAGTTGTGGTTACCAAAGGGGAAAGGGGAAGGGAGGGATAAATTTGGAATTGGGGAACAACAGATACACACTACTATATATAAAATAGGTAAACAACAAGGACCTACTCTATAGCACAGTCAACTATATTCAATATCTTGAAAAACCTATAATGGAAAAGAATCTGAAAAAGAAAAAAAAATTATATATATATAACTGAATCACTCTGCTGTATACTTGAAACATTGTAAATCAACTATATTTCAATTAAAAAAACAAAACAATGCAAAACAAAAAACTTTACAACCTGAACTCCACCTGCTTTCTAAATCATCTGCTTCTATTGCCTGGGCTCCAGCTTGGGAAAGGTCTGGTGTTTTATCTTGCCTTCACTTTTACTTATTAATTCACTTGCCCCTACATGGCAATATCCCTGCCTCTTCATTTCAATTTCCATCCATTCTTCAAGGCCACAAAAGCGCCTTTGTCTTCCCTTACCTTTATGTGTGTGGGACAGAGCTCCTTTGAACCTTCAAACTCTGGACAAAGTTTTTTCCTCATCTCATATGGCACTTATATAAAACTTCCAATTGCAGATATTTGGATTTTTAACTCATTCTCCCTAGTTAATTAAAGCTTCATGAAAACAGGAAATGTCTCACTCATTTCTTGTCAGCTATTCCACCTAGTATGCAAGACCTTATACACAGTTGGTGCTTATTTAATATTAGTTGAACATAATTAAATTAAAAGCTTGAAGGTTTTCATCCCTGGTCTTCTGGAACTGTGTTTCTGAAACTTCAACCTTCCAGGTAACTTTTTTGAAAGCGAAATTAACTTTCAAGAAGATGATAAAAGGGACTCCCCTGGTGGTCCAGTGGTTAAGACTCCTCACTTCCATTGCAGGGGGCATGGGTTCTATCCCTGCTTGGGGATCTAAGATCCTGCATGCCACATGGTGCAGTCAATAAATAAATAAATAAATGTACTATTGAAAAGATAACGTAGCAACACTTAAAAAAAAAAAAAAAGACGATGATAAAAAACAAATTATAAATAAAAGAGTTAAACTTTCAGGAAACAGTGACAGCCTTTGTTTTCTTCACCAGCCAAGACAGACTCAACCATGCAATTAAAAGCAAATGAAGTGAGCTGGGTTCCTTGGTGAAACAACATTGCATAATATCTCACAGTGGCTCTAAGTCACAACAGTGCAGTGGGTTAAAGCATTTTCCACTTGGAATCCAGGGCAACTTAAAAGGATTATTGATTTTTTCCTCTACTTATAAATGAGACTCACATATTAGGAGTGAGAGCTGCAGACACAACTTAATGGCCTTTCTCGTTGGCTTCTTTTTCCTAACATAAACAGAATCACTTTCAGTGGTTAAGAGGATATTAAGCAGTAAATCTTGTAATTGTGTGTATGTGACTGTCTGTACCTTGAGAGCAAAAATTAGCAGCCACGTTTTTAATTCTAAAAAGATCAGTTCTGTTCACTTAGCATTAGAAATCTCAACATCGAATTGTGTGCTTTCTCTTCCTAGTCTGGTGTTGAAAATTCCTATGTTTGTTCATGCCTCAGCACTAATACACAGGTTCAGCTTGAAACAATCACTTTATTGAAGACATAAGAGCTTGCTTGACCTTGTTTTAGACATGAAGTTTAAAATAAACTTACTGATTCCTACCATGTTATCTTAAGGAGAAAGATTCTAAAATATGAAACAGTGGGGGAGCCCATATTAAAGTTGACCCAAACTAAAGCTATGAGGTTGTTAGTCATTAAAATCAGATTTTCTTTCGTAACTGTTGGATTTTGCCTTCATGATTTAATTAGGGACTTTCTGAAAACAAGTTGAGGCTTGATGGGTTTCCTATTTTTTTGGTGCTAGTTCCTTTCTCAGAGTGTTAAATTATTTGCTCTAGCTTTTCACTCTTTGGGAGTGACCTCTTTCAATTATTTCTTTCTTTGTTTCAGAAAGGTTTTTTATTTCTTCTTTCTTGGCTGTTCACTGAGGTCTATTATCCCCTATAACTCTAGAATAGTCCCACACTTCTCTCCTTTGTGGTCATCCACACCTACAAGCCATCAGAGCCATTTTTATGATTTGAAAGGTACTGAGTAGATACTCTATCTAAACATACAACCTTCTCCAACACACACACACACCACACAAACACACACACACACACAGTTGTTATATCTGAAGTTCTCCCACTGAAAATCTGTTCAGTTTAGTTCAGTTTGTTCAGCAACAAATACGTTGCACAGATTTTGTGAGAATCATTCTATTAGATACCAGAGTTACAAAGATAATATTCTGAGATTTATCCAGCACTGTGTGCCAAGCACAGAGCTAAGTGATATGTGTATATATATTTATACTCTTTTCATCCTTACAACATCTCTCTGAGGTAAGTATTATAACCCACATTTTTCATATGAAGAAAGTGAGGTTCAGAGACTTAAGTAATTTAGCTGAGGTCACAGAGACTCCAAAATTAGCAGGTTTTTTTTTTTTTTTTATTCCAAAGGGTGGGGTCTACCTGAAATTATTTCTATGAGTAAGAGAGTTGCTGTCTCAGTGGTTGATGGTCAGGGAGAAAATGGAAATAACTCTTGATTGTTTGAAAAGAGCCCTCAATTTTGGCAAGGATACTATTTTTATAGATAAGAGCTTCAGAGAATTTTTTAACTTTGCAAGCTTACAAACATGACATGTCAGTTATCAATTTGTAATTCTCAGCTTCAAATCCACCCTTCACAGCCAGCTATTCAGTAATAGAGATAGACCCTGTGTATTAGTTTGCTAGGGCTGCCATAACAAAGTACCACAGACTGGGTGGCTTACAAAACAGAAATTTATTTTCTCATGATTCTGGAGGCTAGAAATCTGAGATCAAGATGTCGGCAGGGTTGGTTTCATTCTGAGGCGTTTCTCCTTGGCTTGTAGATAGTTGTCTTCTCCTTTGTCTTCCCATGGTCTGCTCTTTGTGCATGTCTATATCTTAATCGCCTCTTCTCATAAGGGCACAAGAAATATTGGATTAGGGCCATCCTAATGACCTCATTTAACCTTAATTATCTCTTTAAAAACTGCATCTTCAAATACAGTCAATTCTAAGGTACCTAGGGTTACAACTTCAACATATGAATTTGGAGGGACATGATTCTACTCTTAACACCCTGTAAATATTTCTCCTTTTCAGCCTGCATGGTATTAAGCATTGACAGTAGAAGCTGCTGAAGGCACACTGGAGAAGGGAAGGTGTCTCTCTCTCTCCCTGGTTCTGGCGTGCTCCTCTAGCTAGGCTTCTCAACATGGGCAGCACAGCACCTGTGACACCAGTCCCTGCAGCAGGGGTGGTTTCTGTAGCACGTGGTTCCAGCAGCATCCACCAAGCAGCAGCACATGGCAACTCTCCATGGACAGCTCCTCCCAGCTTCCTCTTTGGGGGCTTTTTAGTGAAGAGTCACCAGCATGACACCTACCATGAAGAGCGTCTCCAGGCACCCTCTTGGGTGGCTGTACAACAGAACACGCTGCTAGTCTGGTACTTCCCCATAAAATGCTGCACAGAGCGCTCTGAGATGTAGCGCCTCTCCAGGGCACTTTCTGCCAGCATCCTGGAGAGTGGTTTCCCAGCAAAAGCTGCCAACATGGCACCTCCCTGTGGCTGGCTTCCTCTGAACCCACCCAGGACTCTCTTGGATGATCTTGTAGCCTCAGCAAACATCTCTGCCATCCAGTGAGCTATGGCTGCACCCTCTCTGATAGTCTGGATCTCAGTCCTGGAGAAGAAGGCGTCTCCCAGATTTTTTCCTTCCTTAAGTATCCTTTTTTATTCCTAGGGGTACTGGTTGTTTCCTTTACCTGCAAGTCCTCTATTCTCTAGAGTATTTTACTCCTCACTAGTCAATCTCCTGTTTCTCCAATCCTCTGTAATAATTCTTTATAATAATTTTTTTTTCTCAAATTACTTTGCTGTTTCTGTCTCCTGGTTATACCTTAACTGATACAACTGGTAAGTGGCAAACCCAGTACTCAGATAATCCTGTAAGAAAGAAAACTGCATAGGTGCTCTAAAGGTGGGAAAAGAAACTGTAAAACTACATTCTTTCCAGAGGATGATGTCATATATCTAGAACACCCAACAGAATCTCCAGAAAAGCTACTAGAACTAACAAGAACATTCAACAGGCTGGCTATCTCATGCAAATCAATAGCATTCTTTATGCCTGCAATAGACATAGAAAATGTAAGAGAAAACAATAACAATCTATTCTTACAGTAAAAAAATTGTAAAGAACCTAAGAATTATTTAGTCAAAGAATGAATAAGATCATTACAAAAAATTTAAATAAAATAAATTAAAATAAATTATATGACATCAATAAAGAGATATATGTATGTTTATAAATGAGATTAATAAACATAAAAAGTCAATCCTCTACAAATTAAATTCAATAAAATTCCATTCAGAAACTCAGAAGAATTTTAGGGGAATTTGAAACTTATATTTAATTTATAAAACAATGATTGTTAAAGTGTTAAATCATCTGTGAAAAACAAAAGCAAAGAGTAAGGACCGATTTTAACATATATTGATAAAACTGAAATCCAAAATAATTAAAATAATGTGGTATTACAGAACAGATAAGTAGGCCACTGAAATTGAATGCAGAGGTCAAAAATAAAACTATGTATATATAGGAACTTGATATGTTAAAAGTAAACAACAGAGCAAGGGGAATAGAATACACTTTTATGTAAATGACTTTGGGAGAGCTGGCACATTCTAAGAAAAAAATAAAACTGAACGCATGTCTTATGTACAAAGAAAATTCAAAATTATTGAACTACACATAAAAGGTAAATTTATAGAATCAGTAGAAGAAAATGTAGTAGAACATTTTTGTGACCTATGTCTGAAGAAAGACTTCAAGAAGCACAAATGGTAAAGAAAACATGATTTGACTGTATTAAAATTTAAATTATCTATTCAAAAAAGGGCACTATAAATCAAGTTAAACACATAGATTATAGACCAAGGAAAATATTTGCAATACCTAATGGGTTCATAGCTGAAAGATACCAAGAGCTCCTGAAAAACAAATAAAAATAATAGAAAATCCAATAGAAATTATAGACAAGGGATGTAAAGGCAATTCATAAAAGAAAATGCCCAAGCATATTACAAGATGCTCAAAATCATGAATAATCAGAAAAATGAATATTAAAATAACACTGACATACCACTTCACATCTATCAAAATGGCAACAATTAGAAACCTACATAATACCAAGTATTGTCAAGGTTGTGAGGAGATGGGAACTTTCATGCACTGCTGGTGGGAATGTAAAATGATTTAATTATTGTCAAAAGCAATCTGGAAGTATTTTTAAATTAATTATGCATTTGACCTATGATACCATGATCCCATTCTTAGGTAACTACATAAGAAAAAGTCTATACGAGGACATATACAAAGATTATCATCCAGACACTGCATTAATAGGAAATTAGAGATAAATTAGTTGTTTATTACTAAGGAAACCATTAATTAAATTGCGGCAGATGCATACTAGAGAATACCATGCAGCATGTAGAAACAACAAATTCAGCAACATGGAGGGATCTTACAATTATAGACTTGAATGAATATAGTAAAAACAGAATGAAGTTATAGCACAGTGCCATTTATGAACATTTATAAACAACTAAGACAAATTTTAGGATAGAAGTCCTGTGAGACTATATATGAAACTTGTGAGAATAAATGCCTTCAAAACACAATAATCAAAACAATACGCTGCTGGCATAAAGACAGACAAATAGACCAATGGAATAGAATAGAGAGCCCAGAAATAAACACTTGGGTATGTAGTCAAATGATCTTCGACAAGGATGCCAAGACCACTCAATAGGGAAAAGCCAGTCAACAAATGGTGTCGGGAAAACTGGAAACATGCAAAAGAATGAAGCTGGACCATTATCTTACACCACATACAAAAATTAACTCAAGATGGAATAAAGACCTAAATGTAAGATCCAAAACTCTAATACTCCTAACAGAAAAATATAGGAGAAAAAATTCATAATATTGGATTTGGCAATGATTTCTTGGATAGGACACCAAAATACAGGTAACAAAAGCAAAAATCGACAAATGGGACTATATCCAACTTAAAAACTTGTATATCAAAGTACACTACCAATAGAGTGAAAAGACAATCTACAGAATGGGAGAATATATTTGGAAATCATATATCTGATAAGGAATTAATATCCAGAATATAAAAGAAGTCCTACAACTCAACAACAAAAAATCAAATAACCCAATTTAAAAATGGGCAAAGGACATTTCTCCAAAGATGATATACAAATGGCCAATAAGCAAATGAAAAGATGCCCCAAACCACAATGATATATCACCTCACACCCATTAGGATGGTTACTGTTAAAATATAAACATTTTTTAAAAGTGTTGGTGAAGACATGAGAAGTTGGAACACTTGTGCACTATTGACGGGATTGTAAAATCATGCAACTGCTGTGGAAAACAATATGGAAATTCCACAAAAAATTAAAAACAGAACTACGATATGATCTAGCAATCCCACTTCTGGGTATATATCCTAAAGAATTAAAAGCAGGTACCAAAGAGGTATTTGCACACCCATGTTCACAGAGGCACTATTCACAATAGCCAAGTGGAGGAAGTGACCCAAATGTTCATCAGTGGATGAATGGATAAACAAAATGTGGTATATACATACAATGGGATATTATTCAACCTTTAAAAGGAAGGAAATTCTGTCACGTGCTGCAACAAGGATGAACCTTGAAGATATTATGCTAAATGAAATAAGCCAGTCAGAAAAGACAAAAACTGTATATGTGAGATAAATAAAAGTAACCAAATTCACAGAAACAGAAGGTAGAATGGTGGTTATCAGGGGAGAGGGGGAAAGGGAAGTTGTTATTTAATGGATACCAAGCTTCAGATTTGCAAGATGAAAAAGTCTTGGAGATCTGTTTCACAACAATGTGAATATACTTAATACTACTGAACTGTACACTTTAAAAATGGCTAAGATGGTAAATTTCAAATAAATTTCTGTATTTACCACAATATCAAAAAAAAAGAATGCCTGAGGGCAGAGGGGAATGGAGATGAAGAACATAAATGACAGAAACACAATAAAAAGAAAGAAATGGGTAATAAAACAAAAAGCAGTTCCTTGCACAAATTAATAATGTTAAATGGCTATAAACTTGTAAGTGTGATTAATTTAACCATCTCTGAAAGTGTAATAAAATTTAATGGAATAAGATAAAGTAAAACAAAACAAAATAAAATAAAGGGCTATAGGAGTAAATGAGATCACCCAAGGAGGATTTATAACTAGAGGGAAGACGGCTGATCACAATGAGAAACATAGTAGAAAAGAAATAGCAAGCGAAGGGACTGAAGAGAAATGAACAAAAGAGTAGAAGGAAAATTGCAGATGTATGATGTTGACTCCTAAAGAACAGGGGTCAGCAAAACTACAGCCTATGAGCCAAATCTGACCCTTCTTCCACTCTCTGCCTCTGAACTCTCACCCCACCTGTTTTTATACAACCTCTGAGTTAAGAATGATTTCGTGCTACAACAGAAAAGTTCGAACATAGACTGTATGGAAGGCAAAATTTGAAATATTTATTATCTGGCTTTTTACCAAAAAAAAAACAAACAACTTTGATGACCCCGGCAGAAGCAGAATTTTAAGTGGAATTGGCAAACTATGTCAAATGTTATTGTGAGATGGAATAAAATGAGGACAAAAATACAACTACTGGTTTTCTTGGATTCTGTGTGTACTGAATGTGAGTTTTGCATCACTAAATTACAGATATGTAAAAATCTAACCCTTTCTCCCAAATTTGAATTTTACCAACTCTTGAGCTACCATTCTCAAAATTCAAGATATAATCAATCACATTTCCATTGTGTTTTCCACAGATTGTTTTTTTTTTTTTTAAACATCTTTATTGAAGTATAATTGCCTTACAATGGTGTGTTAGCTTCTGCTTTATAACAAAGTGAATCAGTTATACATATACAATATGTTCCCATATCTCTTCCCTCTTGCATCTCCCTCCCTCCCACCCTCCCCATCCCACCCCTCTAGGTGGTCACAAAGCACCGAGCTGATCTCCCTGTGCTATGCGGCTGCTTCCCACTAGCTATCTATTTTACATTTGGTAGTGTATATATGTCCATGACACTCTCTCACCCTGTCACATCTCACCCCACCCCCTCCCCATATCCTCAAGTCCATTCTCTAGTAGGTCTGTGTCTTTATTCCCATCTTGCCACTAGGTTCTTCATGGACTTTTTTTTTTTTCCTTAGATTCCGTATATATGTGTTAGAATACTGTATTTGTTTTTCTCTTTCTGACTTACTTCACTCTGTATGACAGACTCTAACTCCATCCACCTCATTACAAATACCTCCATTTCATTTCTTTTTATGGCTGAGTAATATTCCATTGTATATATGTGCCACATCTTCTTTATCCATTCATCTGTCGATGGACATTTAGGTTGCTTCCATGTCCTGGCTATTGTAAATAGAGCTGCAATGAACATTGTGGTACATGACTCTTTTTGAACTATGGTTTTCTCAGGGTATATGCCCAGTAGTGGGATTGCTGGATCGTATGGTAGTTCTATTTGTAGTTTTTTAAGGAACCTCCATACTGTTCTCCATAGTGGCTGTATCAATTTACATTCCCACCAACAGTGCAAGAGAGTTCCCTTTCCTCCACACCCTCTCCAGCATTTATTGTTTCTAGATTTTTTGATGATGGCCATTCTGACCGGTGTGAGATGATATCTCATTGTAGTTTTGATTTGCATTTCTCTAATGATTAATGATGTTGAGCATTCTTTCATGTGTCTGTAGGCCATCTGTATATCTTCTTTGGAGAAATGTCTATTTAGGTCTTCTGCCCATTTTTGGATTGGGTTGTTCGTTTTTTTGTTATTGAGCTGCATGAGCTGCTTGTAAATCTTGGAGATTAATCCTTTGTCAGTTGCTTCATTTGCAAATATTTTCTCCCATTCTGATGGTTGTCTTGGTCTTGTTTATGGTTTCCTTTGCTGTGCAAAAGCTTTTAAGTTTCATTAGGTCCTATTTGTTTATTTGTGTTCTTATTTCCATTTCTCTGGGAGCTGGGTCAAAAAGAATCTTGCTGTGATGTATGTCGTAGAGTGTTCTGCCTATGTTTTCCTCTAAGAGTTTGATAGTGTCTGCCCTTACACTTAGGTCTTTAATCCATTTTGAGTTTATTTTTGTGCATGGTGTCAGGGAGTGTTCTAATTTCATACTTTTACATGTACCTGTCCAATTTTCCCAGCACCACTTATTGAAGAGGCTGTCTTTTCTCCACTGTATATGCTTGCCTCCTTTATCAAAGATACGGTGACCATATGTGCGTGGGTTTATCTCTGGGCTTTCTATCCTGTTCCATTGATCTATATTTCTGTTTTTGTGCCAGTACCAAACTGTCTTGATTACTGAAGCTTTGTAGTAGAGTCTGAAGTCAGGGAGCCTGATTCCCCCAGCTCCATTTTTCGTTCTCAAGATTGCTTTGGCTATTCGGGGTCTTTTGTGTTTCCATACAAATTGTGAAATTTTTTGTTCTAGTTCTGTGAAAAATGCCAGTGGTAGTTTGATAGGGATTGCATTGAATCTGTAGATTGCTTTGGGTAGTAGAGTCATTTTCACAATGTTGATTCTTCCAATCCAGGAACATGGTATATCTCTCCATCTATTTGTATCATCTTTAATTTCTTTCATCAGTGTCTTATAATTTTCTGCATACAGGTCTTTTGTCTCCTTAGGTAGGTTTATTCCTAGATATCTTATTCTTTTTGTTGCAATGGTAAACGGGAGTGTTTTCTTAATTTCACTTTCAGATTTTTCGTCATTAGTGTATAGAAATGCAAGCGATTTCTGTGCATTAATTTTGTATCCTGCTACTTTATCAAATTCATTGATTAGCTCTAGGAGTTTTCTGGTAGCCTCTTTAGGATTCTCTATGTATAGTATCATGTCATCTGCAAACAGTGACAGCTTTACTTCTTCTTTTCCGATTTGGATTCCTTTTATTTCTTTGTCTTCTCTGATTGCTGTGGCTAACACTTCCAAAACTATGTTGAATAATAGTGGTGAGAGTGGGCAACCTTGTCTTGTTCCTGATCTTAGTGGAAATGGTTTCAGTTTTTCACCATTGAGGACAATGTTGGCTGTGGGTTTGTCATATATGGCCTTTATTATGTTGAGGAAAGTTCCCTCTATGCCTACTTTCTGCAGGGCTTTTATCATAAATGGGTGTTGAATTTTGTCGAAAGCTTTCTCTGCATCTATTGAGATGATCATATGGTTTTTCTCCTTCAATTTGTTAATATGGTGTATCACATTGATTGATTTGCGTATATTGAAGAATCCTTGCATTCCTGGGATAAACCCCACTTGATCATGGTGTATGATCCTTTTAATGTGCTGTTGGATTCTGTTTGCTAGTATTTTGTTGAGGATTTTTGCATCTATGTTCATCAGTGATATTGGCCTGTAGTTTTCTTTCTTTGTGACATCTTTGTCTGGTTTTGGTATCAGGGTGATGGTGGCCTCGTAGAATGAGTTTGGGAGTGTTCCTCCCTCTGCTATATTTTGGAAGAGTTTGAGAAGGATAGGTGTTAGCTCTTCTCTAAATGTTTGATAGAATTCACCTGTGAAGCCATCTGGTCCTGGGCTTTTGTTTGTTGGAAGGTTTTTAATCACAGTTTCAATTTCAGTGCTTGTGATTGGTCTGTTCATATTTTCTATTTCTTCCTGGTTCAGTCTCGGCAGTTTGTGCATTTCTAAGAATCTGTCCATTTCTTCCAGGTTGTCCATTTTATTGGCATAGAGTTGCTTGTAGTAATCTCTCATGATCTTTTGTATTTCTGCAGTGTCAGTGGTTATTTCTCCTTTTTCATTTCTAATTCTATTGATCTGAGTCTTCTCCCTTTTTCTCTTGATGAGTCTGGCTAATGGTTTATCAATTTTGTTTATCTTCTCAAAGAACCAGCTTTTAGTTTCATTGATTTTTGCTATTGTTTCCTTCATTTCTTTTTCATTTATTTCTGACCTGATCTTTATAATTTCTTTCCTTCTGCTGGCTTTGGGGTTTTTTTGTTCTTCTTTCTCTAATTGCTTTAGGTGCAAGGTTAGGTTGTTTATTCGAGATGTTTCCTGTTTCTTGAGGTAGGCTTGTATTGCTATAAACTTCCCTCTTAGCACTGCTTTTGCTGCGTCCCATAGGTTTTGGGTCGTCGTATCTCCATTGTCATTTGTTTCTAGGTATTTTTTGATTTCCCCTTTGATTTCTTCAGTAATCATTTCATTATTAAGTAATGTATTGTGTAGCCTCCATGTGTTTGTATTTTTTACAGATCTTTTCCTGTAATTGATATCTAGTCTCATAGCGTTGTGGTCGGAAAAGATACTTGATACGATTTCAATTTTCTTAAATTTACCAAGGTTTGATTTGTGACCCAAGATATGATCTATCCTGGAGAATGTTCCATGAGCACTTGAGAAAAATGTGTATTCTGTTGTTTTGGGGTGGAATGTCCTATAAATATCAATTAAGTCCATCTTGTTTAATGTATCATTTAAAGCTTGTGTTTCCTTATTTATTTTCATTTTGGATGATCTGTCCATTGGTGAAAGTGGGGTGTTAAAGTCCCCTACTATGATTGTGTTGCTGTCGATTTCCCCTTTTATGGCTGTTAGTACTTGCCTTATGTATTGAGGTGCTCCTATGTTGGGTGCATAAATATTTACAATTGTTATACCTTCCTCTTGGATCGATCCCTTGATCATTATATAGTGTCCTTCTTTGTCTCTTGTAATAGTCTTTATTTTAAAGTCTATTTTGTCTGATATGAGAATTGCTACTCCAGCTTTCTTTTGATTTCCATTTGCATGGAATATCTTTTTCCATCCCCTCACTTTCAGTCTGTATGTGTCTCTAGGTCTGAAGTGGGTCTCTTGTAGACAGCATATATAGGGGTCTTGTTTTTGTATCCATTCAGCCAGCCTGTGTCTTTTGGTGGGAGCATTTAATCCATTTACATTCAAGGTAATTATCGATATGTATGTTCCTATTCCCATTTTCTTAAATGTTTTGGGTTTGTTATTGTAGGTGTTTTCCTTCTCTTGTGTTTCTTGCCTAGAGAAGTTCCTTTAGCATTTGTTGTAAAGCTGGTTTGGTGGTGCTGAACTCTCTCAGCTTTTGCTTGTCTGTAAAGGTTTTAATTTCTCCATCACATCTGAATGAGATCCTTGCTGGGTAGAGTAATCTTGGTTGTAGGTTTTTCTCCTTCATCACTTTAAGTATATCCTGCCACTCCCTTCTGGCTTGCAGAGTTTCTGCTGAAAGATCAGATGTTAACCTTATGGGGATTCCCTTGTTTGTTATTTGTTGTTTTTCCCTTGCTGCCTTTAATATGTTTTCTTTATATTTAATTTTTGACAGTTTGATTAATATGTGTCTTGGCGTGTTTCTCCTTGGGTTTATCCTGTATGGGACTCTCTGTGCTTCCTGGACTTGATTAACTATTTCCTTTCCCATATTAGGGAAGTTTTCAACTACAATCTCTTCAAATATTTTCTCAGTCCCTTTCTTTTTCTCTTCTTCTTCTGGGACCCCTATAATTCGAATGTTGGTGCGTTTAATGTTGTCCCTGAGGTCTCTGAGACTGTCCTCAGTTCTTTTCATTCTTTTTTCTTTATCCTGCTCTGCAGTAGTTATTTCCACCATTTTATCTTCCAGGTCACTTATCCTTTCTTCTGCCTCAGTTATTCTGCTATTGATCCCATCTAGAGTATTTTTAATTTCATTTATTGTGTTTCATCGTTGCTTGGTTCCTCTTTAGTTCTTCTATGTCCTTGTTAAATGTTTCTTGCATTTTGTCTATTCTATTTCCAAGATTTTGGATCATCCTTACTATCATTATTCTGAATTCTTTTTCAGGTAGACTACCTATTTCCTCTTCATTTGTTAGGTCTGGTGTGTTTTGACCCTGCTCCTTCATCTGCTGTGTGTTTTTCTGTCGTCTCATTTTGCTTATCTTACTGTGTTTGGGGTCTCCTTTTCACAGGCTGCAGGTTCGTAGTTCTCATTGTTTTTGGTATCTGTCCCCAGTGGCTAAGGTTGGTTCAGTGGGTTGTGTAGGCTTCCTGGTGGAGGGGACTATTGCCTGTGTTCTGGTGGATGAGGTTGAATCTTGTCTTTCTGGTGGGCACGTCCACGTCTGGTGGTGTGTTTTGGGGTGTCTGTGGCCTTATGATTTTAGGCAGCCTCCCTGCTAATGGATGGGGCTGTGTTCCTGTCTTGCTAGTTGTTTGGCATAGGGTGTCCAGCACTGTAGCTTGCTGGTCGTTGAGTGAAGCTGGGTCTTGATGTTGAGATGGAGATCTCTGAGAGATTTTTGCCATTTGGTATTACGTGGAGCTGGGAGGTCTCTCGTGGACCAGTGTCCTGAAGTTGGCTCTCCCACCTCAGAGGCACAGCCCTGATGCCTGGCTGGAGCACCAAGAGCCTTTCATCTACACAGCTCAGAATATAAGGGAGAAAAAAATAGAAAGAAAAAAAGAGGATAAAATAAAATAAAATAAAGCTATTATAATAAAAAATAAAAGAAATTATTAAGAGTAAATGTATTCAGAAAAAAATTTTTTTTAATTTTTAAAAATAGATTTATTAATTTTTTATAGTAAAAAATACGAAAAAAATTTTTAAGAAAAAAATCTATTAAGAAAAAATTTTAATTTTTTAAAATAAAAAATATGAAAAAACTTATTAAAAATTTTTTTAATTTATAAAAATAGAAAATATGGAAAAAATTATTAAGAAAACATATATTAGGAAAAAAAAAATTTTTTAAGTAAAAAAAAAAAAATGGACGGACCTAACCCTAGGACTGATGGTGAAAGCAAAGCTATACAGACAAAATCTCACCCAGAAGCATACACATATACACTCACAAAAAAAGGAAAAGGGGAAATTAATATATCCTGTTCCTAAAGTCCACCTTTTGAATTTGGGATGATTCGTTGTCTATTCAGGTATTCAACAGATGCAGGCACATCAAGTTGTTTGTGGAGCTTTAATCCGCTGATTCTGAGGCTGCTGGGAGAGATTTCCCTTTCTCTTCTTTGTTTGTACAGCTCCCCGTGTTCAGCTTTGGATTTGGACCCGCCTCTGCATGTACGTCGCCTGAGGGTGTCCGTTCCCCGCCCAGACAGAACGGGGTTAAAGGAGCAGCTGCTTCGGGGGCTCTGGCTCACTCAGGCCGGGGGAGGGAGCGGTACGGAGGAGGCGGGGCGAGCCTGCGGCGTCAGAGGCGTCGTGACGTTGCAGCAGCCTGAGGCGCGCTGTGTGTTCTCCCGGGGAAGTTGTCCCCGGATCACGGGAGTCTGGCAGTGGCGGGCTTCACGGGCTCCCGGGAGGGGCGGTGTGGAGAGTGACCTGTGCTCGCACACAGGCTTCTTGGTGGCGGCAGCAGCAGCCTTAGCGTTTCCTACCAGTCTCTGGGGTCCGCGCTGTTAGCCGCGGCCCGCGCCCGCCTCTGGAGCTCGTCTAGGCGGTGCTCTGAATCCCCTCTCCTTGCGCGCCGCGAAACAAAAAGGCAAGAAAAAGTCTCTTGCCTCTTCGGCGGCTGCAGACCTCCTCTCCGGCTCCCTCCCGGCTCGCCGCGGCACGCCAACCCCTTCAGGCTGTGTTCACGCCGCCAACCCCAGTCCTCTCCCTGCGATCCGACCAAAGCCCGAGCCTCCACTCCCAGCCCCGCCCGCCCCGGCGGGGGAGCAGACAAGCCTCTCCGGGCTGGTGAGTGCTGCTCGGCGCTGAGCCTCTGTGCAGGAATCTCTCCGTTTTTCCCTCTGCGCCCCTGTTGCTGTGGGATCCGCGCTGATAGCTGCGGCTCGCACCCGTCTCTGGATTTCGTTTAGGCAGCGCTCTGAATCCCCTCTCCTTGCGCACCACGAAACAAAGAGGCAAGAAAAAGTCTCTTGTCTCTTTGGCAGCTGCAGACTTTTTCCCGGACTCCCTCCTGGCTAGCACCAAAGCCCGAGCCTCAGCTCCCAGCCCCGCCCGCCCCGGCGGGTGAGCAGACAAGCCTCTCGGGCTGGTGAGTGCTGCTCGGCGCCGAGCCTCTGTGCGGGAATCTCTCCGCTTTGCCCTCCGCACCCCTGTGGCTGCGCTCTCCTCCGCGGCTCCGAAGCTTCCCCCCTCTGCCACCCGCAGTCTCTGCCCGCAAAGGGGCTTCCTAGTGCCTGGAAACCTTTCCTCCTTCACGGCTCCCTCCCACTGGCGCAGGTCCCGTCCCTATTCTTTTGTCTCTGTTATTTCTTTTTTCTTTTGCCCTACCCAAGTACGTGGGGATTTTCTTGCCTTTTGGGAGGTCTGACGTCTTCTGTCAGCGTTCAGTGGGTGTTCTGTAGGAGCAGTTCCACGTGTAGATGTATGTCTACTGTATCTGTGGGAAGGAAGGTGATCTCCACGTCTTACTCTTCCGCCATCTTGCCCCTACCCCCACAGATTCTTTTGAGTAAATACTTAATCCATTTTAGAGTCCAGATTAAACCCACCTAGGAGTGATCTAAGTTCCAGGCAGTTTACTTATCATTCCAGAACTGAGGAGAAAGACTGCCTGGTCCACAACAAGTCTCTGTTCTCCACTGACCTCTACCAAGATGCACATTCTTTATAGATCTTTGATGGTTAGCTTTCACCTTTAGTACATTATCTATCCTTTAATCACCATGTTTGATACTAGACACACTCTGTCCTCATCACACCAATTATGATGCCAGTTCAAGTCTTCCAGGTCACTCACAGTCCCTTTTTCACCCCTCCCACTTGGGCATTAGGAAACCTTAGTATGTTCCATCATGTACCATACTGAGTAAGCAGAAATCTGTGATCGCTCACCCATCTACTGACATTCTGCTATTCAAAAAGTTTCTCTGAGGACTTGAATTTACACCAGGCTACACCAAGGAAGCAGATAACTAGTCCTTTCTAATTTTGTTCTACCAAAACTTATCAAAAATGTAGAGGAAGTAAGTATCTGGGCTTGAGACTTGCTTAGAGATATTTTCCAAGGTCTGACTCTCGTCCTTTCCTCTGACAATTCTGAAGCTTCCCTCAGTTTTAACATCTCTTCCAGTGGAAGAAAAACTAATCCTTACCAATTTTTAATTTGTTTTAAATTCTATTTAGTATGGCAAAATAAGGAATGGAAGAGGTGACATTAGAGCGTATTCCACAAATATTTAAAAATTAATAAAAGAATATTTCTTTTAAAAAAAGAATATTACTTTAAAAATGTAATGCCCATAAACTCAACAACTTGGATGAAATGACAAGTTCCTTAAAAGGCACAAAATGCTAAAACTCTCCCAAGAAGAAATAGATAACTTTGATAGCCCTGTATATTAAACAAAGTGAATTTTTAGTTAATACTTTTCTCCAAAGAAAAACCCAGTTCCAGATGTCTTCACTGTTGAATTCTATTCTGCATTTAAAAAGGAAATAACACAAATTCTCACAAACTCTTCTAGAAAACTGAAGAGGATGAAATACTTCTGAGCTTATCCTGTAAGGTCAAGATTACTCTGATACCAAACTAGAAAAAGATAGTACACAATTTTAAAAATCAACAGAATATATCCTTCATAAACATAGATACAAATATTCTAAACAAAATTTTAGCAAATGGAATCCAACATAAGCATTTGGTAAATTATAACATTCATTTCTGACTAAAACTATCCATAATAGAGATGGAAGGGCACTTCCTCAAACTGATAAAAGGTATCTATGAAAAACCTACAGTTAATATCATACTTAATGGTAAAGTCAGATTAGGAACATAATGTGAATTGTGTTGATGTCAGGTTAAAAACTAAGACTTTATCCATAGACCAGAGAGATGATAAATTGATTTCCTCTCTAATACCAACTCTGAAAAACTACATTGACAAGGATTCTGAGACCACATTCAGCCTTCATAAGAGAGTCTTGATAATAGAGCGATGTGAGGTGGTATGTATTTACATGTTATTTTTGCTACAAGCAATGGGAAGTCATTGACTGTTAGTGAGTATGGGAGTTGCATCAATAGAGAATAATAGAATCTAAACCTTGAAGGGACATACACATTTAAATTTGTGTTTTAGAAGAGTGTACTGATGAGAGAATGTAGAATAACTCAAAAAAGAGACCAAATACGAAGCTATGAATTATAATATATGCCATAATGAGGTGCCTTCCTAAGAATTTAGAAAGAGGTATATAAGATTGCTTATGCCTATGAGCATCAGAGAAGATGCCAAACCATACTAAAGAACCAGATGGTCCTTAGACTAAGACTTTATAGGAACTCAGTAGAAGATTTTGTCATAGTTCAAGAAATAATTATAATCAAAAGGGGGTAACAATTATTATAATTTTGGAAAGTGGAATGCCAACAAAGAAGGAAGTGTCAATCTATCCATAGTACTCTTCAAGGGAAAGGAGGTTCTGGACCATGAAAGGTATTGCCTGATACTAGTGACCACTATGACTCTAAAGGTGATATGAATCCATTAGACTTTCACAGCTCCGTAACACTAGCCATTCAAATCATCTGACCAGCTCATCTTCTCTGATTCTATTCCTACCACCAACTTGCTAATTATCTTTTGGTTTGCATGTGATTAACCTTTAGAGAGAGTATACTGGCTAGTGAACTCTGATCTCTGGTCTGTTTGATTTTTATTGTAACTTTTAAAACTAGCATTAAGTTCTATATATTCATTTATTATAACTTTAGCCAGTTAAGACCCAGAGCCCTCTAATTTCCACCTGTATTAACTCTCATATTTCTAAAACTACAGAGCTGAGACCCTTAACCTGAACTGCAATGGGTACATGAAGATATTAACACTATAGAAATATATAGCTCTGTCTTACTGCTTACCTTCAAATTGTAACAGAGCATAACACATACTTGTTACATTGTAATATAAAGAAGTTAAAGGCAGAAGATATACCTAAGCAGAGTGAATACCTTAACACTAATTCTGTTGCCATATACCCCAAACACAGATAAAACTGAGTTACATAGCACTATAAGACTAATGCAGCTATTATGTTTAGAAACAAAAACTCTATCATATACATTTGTATTTTAGAATTTAAATTGACAATTATAGAAGATAAGAAAACATTGTCTAGAAATCTGATGACCTAATGAAATATATTTCACTTCTTTGCCACTCCTGGTATTGAAAAATGACATTTTCAAAAAGATAACTGTCTCACTTTAATATAATTATCCATTTTGCATTAATTTTTAAATAATTTTGACAGGCAAATATTAACATATTCCCTTACAAAAATATCAAACATTTAAATTATTGTCTCCTTTAATAATTCATATTCTAAAAAAAAATTATTTTTGCAATTCTACCCTACATTGGCTCTTTTATTTCCTGACTCCCATGATATACTTCTTTGAGTATTAATGCCTTCCACATATTAGCCTCGGTTCATTTTTTCTGAAATTAAAAAATATATATGAATAATATCAGGCATGTTTTCGGCATTTGTACATTTTGAAGCTTACAAATATAGTTCAGGATAAGAAACTGCCAGAGACTCCGGGGAAAACAGATAACAAACACTGAATTGTTTGCCATAGGTCATACTGACATCACATACATTCACTAAGAGAGAGATAACAACATCCTGCCAAATCATTCTAGGAAAAAAGGATAAAAGCTTAATAAAACAATTAGTGGAATATTTTTTCACCTATTTAAAGGCTGATTATGAAATGACTACTTATTATCCCCAGAGTTGTTAGTATAATACTTGGAGAAAGAAGTATGAACATTTGTTTAGACAGTGGTTATAACCAGACCAGGGTCGTATTTTATGTGACTTATGAGGTAATCTTGAAATAGTACAAAGACAGTAAATTGATACCTGTTACACTTTTGTATGAAAATATATATTATCCTCAGGAAATTTGGAGATACAATTTTAAAATCACAATTTAAAGAAATCTATGTAGCTTCCCTTTCTTCTCTTTAACAGTAAATCTACATATATGAGCTAATTTATAAGAGTTCCAAGAAATAAGAAAAAGATGAAAACTATACTAAGAAAAAACCTGTGTCATATCTGATTTTGAGGAAAAAAATTCCTCTCAAAGACCTAGTTTAGTAGCGGTAGACAGTACTATTATTTTAGAATTTGCCTGATGAGCTGGAGGAGTTGCAGAGGGGTGTCTACATCATGGGACCAATAAAACTCATGTTCTCAGATTCAATCAGCAATTAGCCCTCGTAGTGTGGAGTACAAGTTTAGGGAAAACAAAAATACATATGCAGAAGTTCCATCATACCATGCTAAAGTAAAATTTAATAAAAAATAATGGTGTTACATGGCTGGAATTTTCTCCACTTAATTTCCAGACTTATTATTCAAATGCTTAACTGACAGTTTGAAACCAGACAGCTAAAAACTCCATCTAGACGTGTCATGAACTGCAAACCCATCATGCTGAAAATTAGATTCACTACATATTCATTTAAAAATTATTTTGAGAAGCTATTCTGTTCAAGGCAATCTGTCTTTTTCCTCTCCCCATTCTACTCCCTCTTTCAGAACACCAAAATCTCAGGGCAGTGGACTGAAGGCTAAGTATTTCTGTTACACCAAAGTTAGCTACTTTATCAAACACTTTTACATCTTCTTTATAAATATGGACATTATTCAGTAAATAATTGCACAAAATAACCTGCTAACTTGGCCTGGTGTCTTCAGTTCTCTCTACGCCTTCTTGTTTCAGAAGTTTACTGCATTGGTATTGGTAAAATATCCACGGGTCTCTATTTATATAATTGCTACAGTGGCTCTCCATTAGTGCGAGGGTTTTAGTTGACGATAATAGAATCAAAAGACTATAACTATCAAACACAGGAAGAGTAGACTTTTGTTTCAATCATAATAATTTTTTGGGTGATTGAGAAAATCACTGCTTTAGTGAGGGCATTTTAAAACTTTGGTTTATAACCAAAGACAGTAGGAGAATAAAAGATAAGATAATTGATGAATTCAGAGCATAAATTCTAAGTAAGGTTGTTTTGTCCCTTTTTAACTAGCACAACCCACCTGTTATAATTTCCTATCTCTGAACAAGCACATACACACACACACACACACACACACACACACACACAGAGAAAATTACATGAATCACTTTTTTTTTATACTGGAACCTGAAAAGGTTTTGCTCTATTTAAGGTCTATGATACTTTACACAATTACATAATAAGCCCTTTTTCTAGCTTAGTTTTCTTCCACTTTACTTCAGGATAAATTGTAACAGTAACTATTTACAATATTCTGACCAAGATTTTAGAAAAAGAAAAGAAAAAAAGAAGAAAATATTAGATCTATGACTTCGTCTACTCAGGCTGCTGTAACAAAATACTATAGACTGGGGGGCTTAATCAACAGACATTTCTTTCTCACAGTTTGAGAGTCTGGGAAGTCTAAGATCAGATACCAGCAGATTCAGTTTCTGGTGAGGACCCTCGTCCTGAGTTGTGGGTTATCACCTTCTTCTTTAATTATTTTTTAATTTTTATTGGAGTATAGTTGCTTTACAATGTTGTGTTAGTTTCTACTGTACAGCAAAGTGAATCAGCTATACATATACATATATCCCCTCTTTTTTGGATTTCCTTCCCATTTAGGTCACCACAGAGCACTGAGTACAGTTCCCCATGCTACACAGCAGGTTCTCATTAGTTATCTATTTTATACATAGTAGTGTATACATGTCAATCCCAATTTCCCACTTCATCCCACCCACCCACCCCACCCCACCCCCGGTATCCATACGTTTGTTCTCTACGTCTGTGTCTCTATTTCTGCTTTGCAAATGAGACCATCTATACCATTTTTTTTAGATTCCACATATATGCGTTAATGTACGACATTTGTTTTTCTATCTCTGACTTACTTCACTCTGTATGACAGTCTCTAGGTCCATCCACGTCTCTACAAATGACCCAGTTTCATTCCTATCACCTTCTTCTTGTGTCCCTACATGGTGGTGACAGCTCTGATATCTCTTCCTCCTTTATACATGTGCTAATCCCATCATGAGGGCTTCAATAAATGAATTTCGGGAGACACAATTTAGTCCATATCAGTCTGTTTATAGTATTCATTTGATCATCCTCAAAATCACTTCAATGTTATTGAATGATAAGGAAAAAACTGTCATATTTAACAAGGCCAAATTTATTACAACCTATTTTTCCCCTTTATAAATCATTTTTCAGTAGAAGAAGAAATTTATAATACTTGTAAATCCATCAACACAGATCAAAATATTGGCAAAAATAATACCCTGAAAATATTTGTTATATTTACTTATAGTTAGTATGCTTTCTTTTGAAAATATTAAAAAATTAATTTTGTATATTATAAGATTGTTTTTATCCATTTCTAATGATAGTGCTTCTAACTTGTAACTACTTCTATAAGACATGGTGCCACTAGTGAAAGACAAATGCATCAAATATTATATGATTTAGGTAAGCTAGGCTGAAGTAGTAAATGGATGCCAAAGTTTAGCAGCTTAAGACAATTGGAGGTTATTTCTCAGTCATAGGTGTGTGCTCCTGGCTGATGGAGACTCTTCTTCATGCTACAATTTAGGGACTCAGACTCTTTTCACACTGTGATTCTGCTATGCCCTCAGGGCTTCAATATCATTACCTGGCTTTAGGATGCACAAGAAAAATACTCTTACTTCTTAAAAGTTTTACCTGGAACGTGAACACATAATTTCTACTCACAAGGTCATACCCAGATTCAAAGGAGATAGAGAAATACAGTTCCAGACTAGGAACAGCCATCATTCTACATCCTGAAAGGGTGAATACATTTTGCTGAACAGTAAGCTGCCTTTTCCACCATTATGCTCTATAAGCATAGAAGCATTCATTCAAGAAATATAATTTTTGGACAAGAAAGAAAGAAATTATTAAAAGTCATAAAAGCTTCTGGAAAATATATATTTGATATCTACATGTGGCATAGTTGTTTTATTTTGATAGTTCTTAAAATTGTTTCAAATTACTGCTTTGTTGACTAAGGACATAAATTTATTCATTTTAGTGTTTGGCCAAACAGAAATATTGCAGAAACATGTGTAATGATGCAACAATATGACCCTGATTCATTCAGTTCCCTAATCATGATTTCTAAAACATATCTACAGATGGAAAATATAAATGCACATCTGTTTCCTGACTCTTTTTATTTGTATATCAAAAGTCAATAGGTATCTAGGATCCTGACTGTGTAAACACTGACATTAAAAACTAGGATGGAATACCAATGAATTTCTCACAAGTTTATTTACTAGTTTCAATATCTATGTTTCTAGCTGCAACCACTCACTCAAACTCCAAATGAATTTCCAGTTGATTCAATTCTCTAACAGTGTAATGTACTGTTTACTCAAATTTAATAAGTCTAACACTAAATGTATCTTCTTCCCCTTAAACTTGAAACTTGCTTGTCTTCAAATATCTTGGTAAGTGAGGCAATAATGAATTATTGGCACTCATGTAAGAGGTGTCAGATCCTTGTCAATATGTCCTCAAGGAAAGCATTTTAGGAAAACAGAACCACACAGTGACAAAAAAAAAAACAAAGAAAAGAAAAGAAAAGCAATGCAGCTACCAATACTGATCAAGATAGTTCTTCAGGCAGGCATGATTATTAAACAAAGAAGGATCACTAAACATTTAAACAGATTCAGCAGCAAGGAAGAGATGAAAGAATAACAAATCAAACTGATTCTATATAAAAGAAGCAATAACTCAAGAAGAGAAAATAGTTTCATGTAAAATCCAATGATTATCCTCAAATAGATCAAGAGACTGTTGAATTCATAAAAAGAAACTGCTTGAGGCATAAAAGAATAAGAAAACAAAGAGTTCATAGAAATTAAAAATACAAGTTCCATTCAATCACCAAATTTTCTGAGTCTAAAGGACCATGCTAGTAGAGTTTCGAGATAAAATACAAGACACTCAGCTAGATTTGAGTTTCAGATGAGCAATGAGCAGGGTTTTTTTAGTGTGAGTATATCCCAAATATTGCATGGGATATCCTTATACAAAAGGTAATTTGTTGTTCTTCTAGAGTTTGAGTTTGACTGGGTGTCCTGTATTTTTACTTGTTAAATCTGACAGTCTTATGTGCTAGAAACTTCAGGAGTGAGGGGTGGATATCATATGCAAAGAGCAACACAAAGAAACTGTAAAGAACATTCGGATTTTTTTGATGTTAAAAATATAATTTCCAGATTAAAAATTAAATTGCTGAGTATAAGAATGACATAGCTCAAGACTTAAGTCTAAAAGACAGGGTCAGGGAATTTTCTTATAAGTTGGATCAAAAAAGATAGAAATGAAAACCATGAGGAAAAATTACAGGATATGGAGATTAGATTTAAAAAGGTAGAGGTAGCAACAAGGAAGATGGAGAGAAAGAGGGTTTTTTTAAAGTACTGTGTTTTCAGAGTTCAAGTCTCCCCACAACTAAGGCACCTGCCAGATGCTAGTGGGGGACCCTGAAGCCCCCGAGAGAAGGGAAGAACCCCCAAGCAAACTGGTAGGACGTGGGGGGGAGACTGATGAGGGAGGAGAAGTGGAGGCCGGACAGGACCAGCACCCCTGAGGGGTGGCTGAGACGGGGTAGAGTTTCCCATGCCTGGAGGGACCCTCAGGGGCTCCGATCACGGGGGAGTGGGTCAAACGTTTCCCTTACCCAATCAGCCGGGGAAGGCTGCCCAAATCTCTGCCAGATCCTAAACCCTCAGAGGTCCCCTCCGGGCTGCGTTGGTCCTGGCAGCATAGGAGGGAGGCTGGGAGAGAACAGGAGAGGCGGCCCTCCAGGACCAGAGGAGCGGGAAAGGAGCAGAGGGTGTTTGCCTCACCCACTTGGGCACTGGAGGCCTGCTGGGCTCCCAGGTGGGCTCCCCCACCCTCTGAGACCAGAGGTGGGAGGCACACCTGGGGCCCATCTGTTCTGTTAGGCCTAAGACTCACCCCCACACCCCCCAAACCCCCCCACACACCCCCTCCCCACCTTTTCGAGCCCTGTGGGTCCTAAGCATAGGCCCTGCCCACCGAACATGCCTCACCCCTGCTTAGGCCCTGCCCTCCAGAGCCAAGGTTTTTCCACGGTTTTTTTTCTCCTACTCTTTTTTACTACTGTAGTTCTGTTTTTTGTTGTTTCATCTATATTTTTATATTATACTTTTTCTAACATAGCTGTTAGTTTCCTAGCCTAATTTTATTTTTTATTTTGTTATTGTTCTCCTTTTTTTTTTTTTTTTTTGGTACCCCACGTAGCTTACAGGATCTTGGCTCATGAACCAGGGGTCAGGCCAAAGTTCCTGTGGTGAGAGCTCTGAGTCCGAACCACAGGACTAACAGAGAACCTCAGACCCCAGGGAATATTCATCAGAGTGAGGTCTTCCAGAGGTCCTCACCTAAGCACCAAGACCCAGCTCTACCCAACAGCCTACAAACTGTAGTGTTGGAAGCCTCAGGCCAAACAACCAGTAAGACAGGAACACAATCCCACTCACTAAAAAAAGGAAAAAAAAAAAGAGACAGCAAAAAAAATAGGTCACAGATGAAGGAGTAAGGTAAAAACCTATAAGACCAAATAAATGAAGAGGAAAGAGGCAATCTACCTGAAAAAGAATTCAGAGTAATGACAGTAAAGATGATCCAGAATCTCAGAAATAGAATGGAGGCACAGATTGAGAAAATACAAGAAATGTTTAACAAAGATCTAGAAGAACTAAAGAACAAATAAACAGAGATGAACAACACAAAAACTGAAAAGAAAAATACACTAGAAGAAATCAATAACAGAATAACTGAGGAAAAAGACTGAATAAGTGAGCTGGAAGACAAAATGGTGGAAATAACTGCCGAGGAGCAGATTAAAGAAAAAAGAATGAAAAGAATTTAAGACAATCTCAGAGGCCTCTGGGACAACATTAAATGCACCAAAATTCGAATTATAGGGGTTCCAGAAGAAGAAGAGAAAAAGAAAGGGTCTGAGAAAATATTTGAAAAGATTATAGTGGAAAACTTCCCTAACATGGGAAAGGAAATAGTTACCAAAGTCCAGGAGGCACAGAGACTCCCATATAGGATAAACCCTAGGAGAAACACACCAAGACACATATTAATCAAACTAACAAAAATTAAATTCAAAGAAAAAATATTAAAAGCAACAAGGGAAAATCAACAAAAAACATACAAGGGAATCCCCATAATGTTATCAGCTGATTTTTCAGCAGAAACTCTGCAAGCCAGAAGGGTGTGACACGATATATTTAAAGTGATGGAAGAGAAAAACCTACAACCAAGATTACTCTACCCAGCAAGGATCTCATTCAGATTCAACAGACAAATCAAAAGCTTTGCAGACAAGCAAAAGCTAAGAGAATTCAGAACCACCAAACCAGCTTTACAACAAATTTTAAGGAAACTTCTCTAGGTGGGAAACACAAGAGAAGAAAAAGACTCACAAAAACAAACCCAAAACAATTAAGAAAATGGTACTAGGAACGTACATATCGATGATAACCTTGAATGTAAGTGGATTAAATGTCCCAACCAAAAGACACAGATTGGCTGAATGGATACAAAATCAAGACCCATATATATATGCTGTCTACAAGAGACCCACTTCAGACCTAGGAACACATACAGACTGAAAGTGAGGGAATGGAAAAAGATATTCCATGCAAATGGAAATCAAAAGAAAGCTGGAGTAGCAAAACTCGTATCAGATAAAATAGACGTTAAAGACTGTGAAAAGAGATAAGGAGGAACACTACATAATGATCAAGGGGTCAACCTAAGGAGAAGATATAACAATTATAAATGTTTATGCACCCAACATAGGAGCACCTCAATACATAAGGAAAATGCTAAAAACCACGAAAGGGGAAATCGACAGTAATACAAAATAGTTGGGGATTTAACACCTCACTTACACCAATGGACAGATCATCCAAACAGAAAATAATAAGGAAACACAAGCTTTAAATGACACAATAGACCAGACAGATTTAATTGATATTTAAAGAACATTCCACCCAAAAGTGGCAGAATACACTTTCTTTTCAAGTGCACATGGACCACTCTCCAGGATAGATCACATCTTGGGCCACAAATCAAGCCTCAGAAAATTTAAGAAAATTGAAATTGTATCAAGCATTTTTTCTGACCACAATGCTATGAGATTGGAAATCAATTACAGGAAAAAAAACTGTAAAAACCACAAATACATGGAGGCTAAACAGTGACATACTAAATAACCAAGGGATCTCTGAAGAAATCAAAGAAGAAATAAAAAACTACATGACATGAAAACACAATGACCCAAAACCTATGGGACACAGCAAAGGAATTTCTAAGAGGGAAGTTTATAGCAATTCAATCTCACCTCAAGAAACAAGAAAAATCTCAAATAAAAAATCTAACCTTACACCTAAAGCAACTAGAGAAAGAAGAATAAAGAAAACCCAAAGTCAGTAGAAGGAAAGAAATCATAATGATCAGACCAGAAATAAATGAAATAGAAATGAAGAAAACAATAGCAAAGATCAATAAAACTAAAAGCTGGTTCTTTGAGAAGATAAACAAAATTGATAAACTCTTAGCCAGACTCATAAAGAAAAGAAGTGAGAGGACCCAAAACAATAACATTAGAAATGAAAAAGGAGAAATCACAACTGACACCACAGAAATACAAAGGATTTTAAGAGACTACTACAAACAACTATATGCCAATAAAATGGACAACCATGAAGAAATGGACAAATTCTTGGAAAGGTACAATTTTCCAAGACTGAACCAGGTAGAATTAGAAACTATAAACAGACCTATAACAAGCAATGAAATTGAAACTGTAATTAAAAATCGTCCAACAAACTAAAGTCCAGGACCAGATTACTTCACAGTAGAATTCTATCAAACATTTAGAGAAGAGCTAACACTGATCCTTCTCAAACTCATCCAACAAACTGCAGAGGGAGGAACACTCCCAAATTCATTCCATGAAGCCACCATCACCCTGATACCAAAACCAAAACAGATATCACAAAAAAATAAAATTATAAACCAGTATCACTGATGAACATAGATGCAAAAATCCTAAAAAATACTAGCAAACAGAACCCAACAACACATTAAAAGGATCATACACCATGATCAAGTGGGATTTATCCCAGGGATGCAAGGATTCTTCAATATACGCAAATCAATCAATGTGATACACCATATTAACAAATTAAGGAATAAAAACCATATGATCATCTCAATAGAATGCAGAAAAGCTTTTGACAAAATTCATCACCCATTTATGATAAGAACTCCAGAAAATGGGCATAGAGGGAACCTACCTCAAGATAATAAACGCCATTATGACAAACCCACAACAAACATCATACTCAATGGTGAAAAACTGAAAGCATTTCCACTAATATCAGGAACAAGACAAGGATGTCCACTCTTGCCACTCTGATTCCACATAGTTTTAGAAGTCCTAGCCATGGCAATCAGAGAAGAAAAAGAAATAAAAGGAATACAAATTGGAAAAGAAGTAAAACTCTCATTGTTTGCAGATGACATGATACTATACATAGAAAATCCTAAAGATGCTACCAGAAAACTACAAGAACTGATCAGTGAATTTGGTAAGGTTGCAGGATACAAAATTAATGCACAGAAATCTCTGGCATTCCTATACACTAACAACAAAAAATCAGAAAGAGAAATTAAGGAAACACTCCCATTTACGATTGAAACAAAAAGAAAAAAATACCTAGGAATAAGCCTACCTAAGGAGGTGAAAGACTTGTACTCAGAAAACTATAAAACACTGATGAAAGAATCAAAGATGACATAAACAGATGCAGAAATATACCATGTTCTTGGATTGGAAGAATCAATATTGTGAAAATGATTATACTACCCAAAGCAATCTACAGAGTCAATGCAATCCCTATCAAACTACCAATGTCATTCTTCACAGATTTAGAACAAAAAATTTTACAATTTGTATGGAAACACAAAAGACCCCGAATAGCCAAAGCATTCTTGAGAAAGAAAAACGGAGCTGGAGGAATCAGGTTCCTGACTTCAAACTATACTACAAAGCTACAGTAATCAAGACAGTATGGTACTTGCACAGAAACAGAAATATAGATCAATGGTACAAGATAGAAAGCCCAGAGAAAAACTCATGCACATATGGTCACCTAATTTACCACAAAGGTGGCAAGAACATACAATGGAGGAAAGAGAGCCTCATCAATAAGTGGTGCTGTGAAAACTGGACAGCTACATGTAAAAGAATGAAATTAGAACACTCCCTAAGACCATACACAAAAATAAAATCAACATGGATTAAAGACCTAAATGTAAGACCAAACACTTTAAAACTCTTAGAGGAAAACATAGGAAAAACACTCTTTGACATAAACAACAGCAAGATCTTTTTTGACCCACCTCCTAGAGTAATGGAAATAAAAACAAAAATAAACAAATGGGACCTAATTAAACTACAAAGTTTTTGCACAGCAAAGGAAACCATAAACAAGATGAAAAGACAACCCTCAGAATGGGAGAAAATATTTGCAAACAAAGCAACTGGCAAAGGATTAATCTCCAAAATTTATAAGTAGCTCAATATCAACAAAACAAACAACCAAATCCAAAAATGGGCAGAAGACCTAAATAGACATTTCACCAAAGAAGACATACAGATGGCCAAGAGGCACATGAAAAGATGCTCAACATCACTAATTATTAGAGAAATGCAAATCAAAACTACAAAGAGTTATCACCTCACACGGGTCAGAATGGCCATTATCAAAATATCTGGAAACAACAAATGCTGGAAAGGGGTTGGTGAAAAAGGAACCCTCCTGCACTGTTGGTGGGAATGTAAATTGATACAACCACTATGGAGAACAGTATGGAGGTTCCTTAAAAAACTAAAAATAGAGTTACCATATGACCCAGCAGTCCCACTACTGGGCATATACCCTGAGAAAACCAAATTCAAAAAGAGTCACGTACCACAATGTTCATTTCAGCACTATTTACAATAGCCAAGACATGGGACCAACCTAAATGTCCATCAACAGATGGACACATATATACAGTGGAATATTACTTTAGCCATATAAAGAAACAAAATTGAGTTATTTGTAGTGAGGTGGATGGACCTAGAGTCTGTCGTACAGAGTGAGGTAAGTCAGAAAGAGAAAAACAAATACCATATGCTAACACATATATATGGAATCCAAAAAAAAAAAAAAAAGGTACTGATGAACTTAGTGGCAGGGCAGGAATAAAGATGTAGACATAGAGAATGGACTTGAGAACACGGGGGTCGGGAGGGGGAAGCTGAGGCGAAGTGAGAGTAGCATCGACATATATACACTGCTGAATGTAAAATAGTTAGCTAGTGGTAAGCAGCAGCATAACACAGGGAGATCAGCTTAGTGCTTTGTGATGACCTAGAGACGTGGGATAGGGAGGGTGGGAGGGAGGCTCAAGAGGGAGGGGATGTGGGGATATATGCATGCATACGGCAGATTCACTTTGTTTTACAACAGAAACTAACACAGTATTGTGAAACAATTATACCCCAATAAAGGTCTATTAAAAATAAATAAAGTACTGTTTTCATTTTACGTAGTGAAAGGTTAGTCAAAACTTTCTAAATTTGAAAATCCTTAAGTAAATTATAAATATATTTTAATGTGCTACAAGAAACCAGTGGATGAATTTATAATGATAATATATCTATCAAGGTGGAAGAGAAAAAATGCTAAAATAATTCTCTTTCAAATGGGAAGAATATAATGTCTCAAGATAAAGGTATTTATTATTTAGTCCTGTAGTGAAATATTTAGTCTGGTTTCCTCCAAAGCAGGGCTTCAGACTAAGGCTTTAATAAATGTAGTTTATTTGGGAAGTGATTCCAAGAATGAGCAAAACAGTGAGTGAAACAGAGAAGAAAGAAAAGCAAATATATGAGCAGGTTATTGAGTTGGCTACCATCACAGGTGATTAAAACTCAATTCTAATGCGTTTCTGAGGAACATTAGAAAAATTATTTTACATTAATCTCCCAGGAAATGAAACAGGAAAACATTTATCCATCCACTCCCAGGCCCACTGAAAGCCAACATGTGTTCTATCTAATGTCAACACAATCAAGAATCTCATCAAAAGCAAAAGACCTCAGGCAAGTGAATGTGTACAAACTGTTCTTTCTATGTGAAAACAAGTTGAATTTAATCCTCCACTGATTGGCATTATAAAGATTACATTCACCAAATTAATAGCTATAATATGAAGTACTAGAGGTTGTGTTTATATTTTTTACTGAAGATACCATATCCAATAAAGGAACTGAGAGTACCATTTGTTTAATGCTCTGTTATTGCAACCTAATCTGTCATGATCAGTTTGTGTTTGCAGGGGCCATAGAGGCAAATTAAATGGAGATATGATGTTGCCAACTCCTCTCTCCACAATCCTTTCAATCACAGTAGCACTAATCTATGCAGTTCCTCTGGGGATGTATTGTTGCTTCTGATTTTCTGTTTTTGTTGGGAAACAGGAAACAGATTAAGGGGTATCCACTTGACCCTTCCTACAATGATGGCACTTATTTCACAGGTCAGGAAATAAATTTTAGAGTTCTGCCAGTCATAAAATATATACTCAGTGGCCATGGAAATATCCTCGGAGTAGATACCTGGACCACTGAACTCATCAAGAAAGTAACTTGAGCCAGAGTACCATTTATATCCTGGACTCCATCAGCTCTCACTTTATCCAGAGGACCATAATGACATTGTGGGTCCTCTGGTATCAGTGTTATCTCAGATTTTTATCCAAGCAATCCTCATAGAGTCTAGGTATTACCCTTTCCCCAGAATAGTTTACTTGGTAAATAACTATAGCCACCTGGGGAAAAATTAGAATTTCTCTCAGAAATTAATGTGTTGATGTTGCAAAGACTTTTCTCAGTGGAATCTGGCCCCTTTTCAATCAATGGATGCTGGGTGTGTGAATTGACTTACATCAGGAAACTGGGTGAGGCACTGTGATTTTTCCATTGCAGTGTCTAACTTCAGACTTCTGCTCACCAGACATTTTGTTCTGTTTTTGTTGTTGTTAATATAAGTCAGATAGTACTATATTTAACTGATGGTCTATCATGCGCTATGAGACACCGTAATCTTTTAGTTTTACCCAGAAATCGTTCTGAGACAAAATATACTGATTGTTTTTCTCTAGCATGCAGACTCTTTTTCTAGCACAGAAAATTTAGGGAAATCTGAGCATTCAGTATTCTCAATTCTGCTGCACATTTTAGTAATTGTATCTAATTTATCTCTGCAAACTATGTGTTTCAAGCTGGATTCCACCATTCTTGAACCCCATTATTCTTGATTCTAGGGAGCCCAGTCTCATAGCATCATCTTCTACTCCTAATCTCAACCTCCAGATGTTAACTACAACTAATTCTCCAAGAAGCTAGTATCGTTCTCACTAGTACATTTCTTATTGTCTAAGCAAACAGAACATCCTCTGGGACCTCCTGGGAAACAGCCAGTAGATAGGTTCTCTGGTCTCACATAATGAAACCATTCAAACATTCCCATTTTCCTGAGCTTTCTGGCCCCTTGCTTATTACTATGTCAAAGCTGTCCCAGTATTTCCATTTTATCATTGAAGATCATTGTTATGTCCAATGTATAAGAAGCCATTCTGAGGTACATTTAAGCAGATTAAACTTGACCCCCAGAACAATAAGTTTTTCCCTACCCAGGCTTATAACTTAGGATGAATTCTAACATCCTCAAGATCCCACACGTTTTCCTCTGGTTCCTGATGGCACGTTAGCCAAATCTTAAGACTTCTTTAGTTTGTGAGCTCTTTTCTCCCATAGCAAGAACTTTATTTTCTAGCTAAGGCTCTTATCATGATGTGGACCGGAGGAAATGGGGAGTGGCAAGGGCAGAAGTTGCAGACTTTACAAAATATCAGGTTTTGAGATGTTGGTCTTTCTTGAGGTTTTTACAGGTTCTCCAAGCAAGAGTAGCTATTTTTTTCCCCTCTAGTATGCAGATTCTTTGCTAGTACAGAGAACTAAGGGCAACCTGGCTGTTCAACAGTGCCAAGTTTGCCAGTCCTAATGTCTTCTTCCCATGATTCTAGCTCACCGTCCCTTCTTATCAAGGCCTTGTCTCTGACACCAGGGAACCATTAAGGCTATGCATTCTTTATTGCTCTGTTACACTTACAATTAGATGCTGGGCCTAATTTTTCAGAAAAATGTTCCCTGCAAATACAGGTGAAAATGTCCTTAGAAGCTGCCATATAGCAACTCTGGTTCTGACAGTATGCCTAGAGTTGATCATTAACTAAAATGCACTAGTCATTTTCTTTTTTCAGTGCATCCAAAGTAGTTTACAGTAACCAGACAGCTCCACAATCCTGAAAATGTCCCTTGTCCCTTTCCATTCAAGTGCAATAGTTTCTGCATAACCCAACACTTTCTCTTCTCCCTACACTTTCATTTAAATCCATCCCAGGTGTGTGACTGTGATGGTTAAGTTTATGTGTCAACCTGACTAGGTAATGATGCCCAGATATGTAGCCAAACATTATTTTAGATGTTTCTGGGAGGATGTTTTTGGATGAGATTAACATTTAAATTTGTGGGCCTTGAGTAAAGCCAGTTGCCCTCCATAATGTGGTTGGACCTCATCAAATCAGAGCAAAGACTGACCTCCCTCAAGCAAAAAAGAAATTCTGCCAGCAGTCTTTGGACTTAACCGCACATTGAATCTTCCTAGCCTGCCAAACTTCGGGCATAAATTGTAGCATCAGTTCTTCCTGGGTCTCCAGTCTGCCAGCCCACCTTACATATTTTGGAATCGCCAGTCTCAATTATGTGAGCAAGACTGAAGAATACGAAGTCCCGGGTCCCAGTCCCCACCCCCAACAGAAACTATATATGAATGAGAGTGAGAGAGAGAATTTGTGAGAATTATGGAACCCAGGGGAAAGGTTACAACACACCAGTGGAGCAAAAATAAATGAGAAAAACTGCATCAAAATGTGTAAGAAGAGTACTTTATCCATATCACTTATCCCTCAATCTACCACAGCACAGTGCTGAAAAGGAGGCCCTGGGACCACAGTTTCTGCTATAGGTGAAAGAGAGACCAAGGTAGACATCCAACTTCCTCAGCATTTGACACTGCCTTAGTGGCTCACTTATATACAAGTTCATGCGGAACACTAGGGGAATTGTCATGGCTAGCTTGCCTGAGGGGAGCTAGGAACAAATAAAAGGATGAGAACTTTCAGCTGCCAGCAAGTGTGAATCTTGGCATCAGCCCGTTGACCTCCACCAGTGGCTTTGCCAGCCCTGCCAAACTGCAGTCCCTCCAAGTCCTTGCCAGCTTTACCCAACCATGGAGCCTCCCCTGGCTCTGCAGATGACACCAGGTCAAGAACTCCCAGAGCCACCCCACCCAGTGATGGAGGCTATCAGTAGCCTCTGTCCCACAAGGGAGCCCTGCCAGCAGCCTTGCAACTAAGTGGACCCCTTACTAGGCATACCCAACCACAGAGTCCCATGGAGCCCTTTCAGGAACCTCAGGATCACATAGCCCTGCCTACTGGCTCTGCCCAACCATGGAGCACCATCAGGAACCTGGCCTCACCACAGAGCCTTGCCAGCAGCTTCATCTGACAAAGGAATCCCATCAGTACAGTAGCCTTGTCCAACCTTGGAATCCCACCAACATAACTGCAGACCCCTGTCTACTGGTTTTGCCCAACTGGCAAGGCTCCATCAGTAGACTCACCTAACTATGGATCCCTGCCAGTGGCTTGTCTGACTGTGGAGCCTCACTAGCCAGCCCCACCTGACTATGGAGACCTAGCTGCAGGCTCTGACCAACTGGGGAACACTGACAGTGGGTTCCATCTGACCATGAACCCTAGTAACAAGTCCCTCACAACCTTAGAATCTGATCAGCAGGCCCCATTCACTGACCATAGCCCCCAGTAATAGGTTCCACCCAATTATGGAGACTGCCAGCTAACTCATTCAGAATCCTAGGCCAGGTGATAAGTGAATGCCTTCTGCTGCCAAAGCCAGCCTGTAAAGTCCAATGCAAGGACACCAATGCAAGGATACAAGGGTCAGGAAGAAGCAGAGAAACATGACATCACCAAAGGAAACTAATAAAGTTCCAGTAACTGACCCTAAAGAAATGGAGATCCATAAACTACTTGATATCAAAATAATCATTTTAAGGAAGTCCAGTGGACTACAAGAAAACATAAATAAACAATTAGAAATCAGGAAAACAATACATGAACAAAATGAGAAGTTCAACAAATAAATAGACCATAGAAAAGACTGAACAGAAATCTTAGAATTGAAGAATACAATGACTAAACTGAAAATGTCAATATAGAACTTCAGCAGCAGACTCTATCAAGTAGAAGAAATAATTAGTGAATTCAAAGATGTCATTTGAAATTATCCAGTCAGGGAAGCAAAAAGAAAGAAAAACAAAAAAGAGTAAAGATAGCCTATGAGACTAATGAGACACCTTCAAGAGAAACAATACACATATTATGGGAGACCCAAAAGGAGAAGAGAGGGAAAGAGAGGGCAGAAAGATTATTCAAAGCAATAATGGCTAAAAACTTCCCAAATCTGCAGAGGGAAATGTACATCCAGACTTATGAAACCCCAAAGTTTCTAAATAGGTTGAACCTGAAGAAGTCTATACAAAAACCACATTGTAATTAAGTTATCAGAACTCAAAGAACCTAGGGGCAGGACAAGAATAAAGATGCAGATGTAGAGAATGGACTTGAAGACATGGGGAGGGGAATGGGTAAGCTGAGACAAAGTGAGAGAGTGCCAGTGACATGTATACTCTACCAAATGTAAAATAGATAGCTACTGGGAAGCAGCAGCATAGAACAGGGAGATCAGCTCAGTGCTTTGTGACCACCTAGAGGGGTGGGATAGGGAGGGTGGGTGGGAGATGCAAGAGGGAGGAGATATGGGGATATATGTATACGTATAGCTGATTCACTTTGTTATACAGCAGCAACGAACACAACAATGTAAAGCAATTATATCTCAATAAAGATGTTAAAAAAAAAAGTCAAAGATAAAGAGAAAATCCTAAAAACAGCAAGAGAAAAGTGATTTATTAAATTCAAGGGAACCCCATGAGACCATTAGCAGATTTTTCAGGAGAAATTTTGCAAACGAGGCAAGAGTGGGTTGATACATTCAAAGTACTGATTTGAAGGGGGAAAAAAAACCCTGCCAACCAAGAATACTGTACCCAGCAAAACTGTCCTTCAGAATTAGAGAAGAGATAAAGATCTTCCCAGATAAACAAAACCCGAGGGAGTTCATAACCACTAGACGTGCCTTACAAGAAGTGGATTTGCAAGCCTCCATAATTGTGAGACCAATTCCTCAACATAAATCTCTCTATGCATACCCACATCCTATTTGTTGTTTCTCTGAAGAATCCTGACTAAAATAGGTGAGACTCAGTATTTTTATGCTACAACAGGACTGGAGATATCTTCATTTTCTTAAGATCAGGGACAGGATTACTATTCCTTTTTTAACAGCAAATGATCCTGTTCTAAATTCCCATACAGAGTGTGTGCTATTATTCCTAGAACTAGTTGTCTTAGCATGGGTTCACCACAAATCACAGCCTGGGGCAGAGTTGTGTGTGCATGTAATTTATTTGTTAAGTAAGCTCAGGAAGTAGGAGTTAGGCATAGGGGTTGTGAAGGAGGAGAGTAGGAAAAGCTAATACAAGGATGAACAATGAATTTGGCTACCCCTTCAGGCAACTAGTGTCCTTTCCTGCCAGATCATCTAACAATTTTTATGAAATGAGTCAGTTAGGTATTGACTCCCAGCTACTGTTGGCTCATATGGGCCCTATGGGCTTGGAGTCCCCACACATCTGTGTTCCACACATGAGTGCTGAGTAGGTTCTCTGTAGCATCAGTAAGCCTTGGCACAGGGAACAAGTTAGCACAGGGCCAAGATGAGATGCTCTCAGGTTACATCTGCATGAGGCTAGTGGAAACCTGAACAGAACTGATTGTCAGAGCAGAGGCTGGAAAATGTGGGGGATGAGATGTTTTGAAGTGTTATACAAGAGGAGTCTCTACACAGATTGTAAGCTTCCAGAGACCTAAAAGAGAATCAACTAAAAATGTCTGAAAATGGGAAGTTAGACTGAGAGGTATGATAGGAATAAGAAGGAAGATATTTAATTTTCATTTTATTTCCTTTTGAATAATATGATTATTTTTCATCCCAGGAATATGTTACTTTTTAAGTTAAATAGTAATAACAAACTGGCAAATAAAATATGATTCACTTTGTATCATTCTTTCAAAGTTTCTCACTTACTTTGGATATAAAAATCTAAGCTCTGCATTCAGAATCTGAATTGATGTTTCTCTCCAACCTCATTGTTTTCCCATCCCTTCTTCACACCTTACACACTTCACATGTAATACTTGGCATTTTTCAACTGTGCCATGCTCTTATTTTCATACTTTACACATGTGATTTAACCTCAGTAGAATGTCTTTGTCGTCATTACATTTAGATGATGATAATAGTAACAATAATAGTAACAACAATAATAATAATAAAATTAAGGATATGGTTTATTTTTAACATGCCAGGCCAGGCACATTTTTTAAATGTAATTCCTGCATGTTTTTCCAGTTACATTCCAGATAAAGTTTCTTCAGAGCCTTCTCATTTCCAAACTAACCTAGATTTGATAACTTCTTCTGAGACCCCATAAAATCCTTTGCATACCTCTCTCAGAAAAACATATTTATTCCACTTTTTGTAATTAGTTCTTCTCTATTTCTCTCACTAGTTTGTGAATGCTGATATCCTTTAGAATAGAGATGTGTGATCTTGATTTGTCTAGTACATAGCACAATGTTAACACTGAAAGCTGCATACTTTAGCAATGTCAGTTTATAACTGTAATTATAGTTTATAGCCACCTTGATACTAAATTACTTTTCAGGGTACTTAGAGTTTAAATTATTTTCTTTTCCTCCTTATGTCTGTATAGATGGGTCCTTTAATTCAAGAACTACGTAATTACAGTTTCCTTAATACTAACATAAACTTATTTTAACCAATATTTTTATTCCACTTATTTATACATTGTTTGTAGAAGTCTTCTTTGTAATTTCTCTTATGTTGACTTTCAGAATTCTCTTCCCTGACATTCCTCATTATGTTTGATAACAATATATTAGAACTTTGATTATTTCTGCATAATACTTAAAATGCATTCACTTTAGAATCTTATTTTATAAGTATGTTAAGTATTGACTCAAAGAACAGCATTGAAATTTCAACAAAGATTGCACTATCCCAGTGGGAATAAATCTCTACTTTACAACCTAGAGCTATCTGAGTCAAAGTAATTTTCTATATATATCCCTTTATAAGTAATTACATTATTTTTATACTGTTCTACAAATATTAGAGAAAACACTTGAACTCTGATGCCTTAACATTACTTTAGGCATGAAACAAAAGAAAATGGAATCATATTGGCAGCTATATTTAAACCCCATTCAAAGAAGTTTGGATCATGTCTCAAACTGTGTCTGAAAGTAGATATTTATAAATTGCTTTGAATTATAAACACCTTTCTTCTCCCAAGGAGCTTATTCTGATAGTATTTATACTGTGGCATTTCAAATAATTGATTTGTTTCAGTGTGCATGTCCAGAGGCCCCAAGGACATTGCCATGTTTTTCACAGACCTAATAAGTAAAATTAACTTGAGGCAAAAACCAATGAAGGTAAGCTAATGCAATCTAGAGGGGGGAATGAAGACTCAGTATGTTGTATGTCATTCATCTCATGAACTAGTTTTCTGTGTGCTACAAAAATATTGAAGATATATAAGTTATTGAATTTTCTATTTCCATCCCTGGCCTTGTGCTGACTCAGTAACTGACAGTGGGCAAGAAGTCACTTCACTTTTTGCAGCTGCAGTACATTTACTTAGTAGAAAATATGTTCTTGGTCAGTTGTGCTTTAACAGCATTACCTGCCAGACATGACAGTGACTGATGAGATCATATTATGAATAAATTTAACTTCCTTAGATGGTGAGAATTAGCAAATCATAACTCATATCTTCCTTAGTGGAGAAAAGAGACCTCCTGCCACAGCTCCACTGCAGGCAGGCCCACCCTAATGCTACTTGACCAATGAAAATTCCTTAGATTCTCTAATAAACCTTTGTCTCAAGAGAATCTTACAATATTGCCTGAGTCGAGGCACCAATGATCAAAGATCTTATCTAACATAAAAGATTTTGGAAGAGAAAGTGATGTTAAAACTTCTAGTTTTCAGTAAGTACATTTAATAAGACATTAACACTGTTCCTAGAATTTACAGCTTAGCTATTTTCTATTATCTGCCTGAATGTAACTCTAAAATATGGCTGAATTTAGCAAAATTAGGATTGTATGAAACACTGTGACCTAAAAAAAAAGACAAGCACGTTTTTAAGTCACCATTTATGTTGTTTCAGCCTGAATTTAGAGTTTATTTTTACCCTCAACAAAGTATCTGTTTTGTTTAATTTTAAGTAGATGTGAAAAGTTCATACATTTCCTAGGAGTATATGTCTCAGCATTATTGTATGCCCAAGCTGTCAATGTCAGAATTAGAAAAGAAATGAGCAAAGGAGTATGATGTGCATATGCACATTTATTTTATACCAACTTAATGGTGACTCAATCCCACTTGAAATGGAATGCAACTGAAATATTAACATAAAACGCTATCTTCTATTCTTGGTAAAATCTTAGCATGAATAAAAAACAACAGAATTAAATAAAAGGGTTTTTTTTTTAACACAGTCTATTTTCTAAAGACTATTACAAGACACAAAGAAGGACATTACATAATAGTCAAGAGATCAATCCAATAAGAAGATATAACAGTTGTAAATATTTATGCACCCAACATAGGAGCACTTCAATACATAAGGCAAAAGCTAACAGCCATAAAAGGGAAAATCGACAGTAACACAATCATAGTAGGGGACTTTAACACCCCACTTTCACAAATGGACAGATCATCCAAAATAAAAATAAATAAGGAAACACAAGCTTTAAATGATACATTAAACAAGATGGACTTACTTGATATTTATAGGACATTCCACACAAAAACAACAGAATACAATTTCTTCTCAAGTGCTCACAGAACATTCTCCAGAACAGATCATATCTTGGGTCACAAATCAAGGCTTGGTAAATTTAAGAAATTTGAAATTGCATCAAGTATCTTTTCCGACCACAACACTATGAGACCAGATATCAATTACAGGGAAAAAAAACCTGTAAAAAATACAAACATATGGAGGCTAAACAATACACTACTAAATAACCAAGAGATCACTGAAGAAATCAACGAAGAAAGCAAAAAATACCTGGAAACAAATGACACTGAAAACACGACTACCCAAAACCTATGAGATGCAGCAAAAGCAGTGCGAAAAGGAAAGGTTATAGCAATACAATCCTACCTCAAGAAACAAGAAACATCTCAAATAAACAACCTAACCTTACACCTAAAGCATTTAGAGAAAGAAGAACAAAAAACCCCCAAAGTTAGCAGAAGGAAAGAAATCATAAAGATCACCTCAAAAATAAATGAAAAAGAAATGAAGGAAATGATAGCAAAGATCAATAAAACTAAGAGTTGGTTCTTTGAGAAGATAAACAAAATTGATAAACCATTAGCCAGACTCATCAAGAAAAAAAGAGAGAAGATTCAAATCAACAGATTTAGAAATGAAAAAGGAGAAGTAACCACTGATCCTGCAGAAACACAAAGGATCATGAGAGACTACTACAGCAACTATATGCCAATAAAATGGACAACGTGGAAGAAATGGGCACATTCTTAGAAAAGCACAACCTTCCGAGACTGAACCAGGAAGAAATAGAAAAAATAAACAGACCAATCAGAAGAACTGAAATCGAAACTGTGACTAAAACTCTTCCAACAAACAAAAGCCCAGGACCAGACGGCTTCACAGGCGAATTCTATCAAACATTTAGAAAAGAGCCAACACCTATCCTTCTCAAACTCTTCCAAAATATAACAGAGAGAGGAACACTCCAAAACTCATTCTATGAGGCCACCATCACCCTGATACCAAAACCAGACAAAGATACTACAAAAAAAGAAAATTACAGACCAATATCACTGATGAATATAGATGAAAAAATCCCCAACAAAATACTAGCAAACAGGATCCAACAAAACATTAAAAGGATCATAAACCATGATCAAGTGGGATTTATCCCAGGGATGCAAGGATTCTTTCAATATATGCAAATCAGACAATGTGATACACCATATTAACAAATTGAAGAAGAAAAACCATATGATCATCTCAATAGATGCAGAAAAAGATTTTGACAAAATTCAACACCCATTTATGATAAAAACCCTCCAGAAAGTAGGCATAAAGAGAACTTACCTCAACATCGTAAAAGCCATATATGACAAACCCACAGCCAACATCATTCCCAATGGTGAAAAACTGAAACCATTTCCACTAAGATCAGGAACAAGACAAGGTTGCCCACTCTCAACACTATTATTCAACATAGTTTTGGAAGTTTTAGCCACAGCAATCAGAGAAGAAAAAGAAAGAAAAGAAATTTATATTGGAAAAGAAGTGAAATTGTCACTGTTTGCAGATGACATGATACTATACATAGATAATCCTAAAGATGTAACCAGAAAACTACTAGAGCTAATCAATGAATTTGGTAAAGTAGCAGGATACAAAATTAATGCACAGAAATCATTTACATTCCTATATACTAATGATGAAAAATCTGAAAGACAAATTAAGGAAACACTGCCATTTATCACTGCAACAAAAAGAATAAAATACCTAGGAATAAACCTACCTAAGGAGGTGAAAGACTTGTACTCAGAAAACTATAAAACACTGATGAAAGAAATCAAAGATGACATAAACAGATGGAGAAATATACCATGTTCTTGGATTGGAAGAATCAATATTGTGAAAATGATTATACTACCCAAAGCAATCTACAGAGTCAATGCAATCCCTATCAAACTACCAATGTCATCCTTCACAGATTTAGAACAAAAAATTTTACAATTTGTATGGAAACACAAAAGACCCCGAATAGCCAAAGCAATCTTGAGAAAGAAAAACGGAGCTGGAGGAATAAGGCGCCCCAACTTCAAACTATACTACAAAGCTACAGTAATCAAGACAGTATGGTACTTGCACAGAAACAGAAATATAGATCAATGGTACAAGATAGAAAGCCCAGAGAAAAACTCATGCACATATGGTCACCTAATTTACCACAAAGGTGGCAAGAACATACAATGGAGGAAAGAGAGCCTCATCAATAAGTGGTGCTGTGAAAACTGGACAGCTACATGTAAAAGAATGAAATTAGAACACTCCCTAAGACCATACACAAAAATAAAATCAACATGGATTAAAGACCTAAATGTAAGACCAAACACTTTAAAACTCTTAGAGGAAAACATAGGAAAAACACTCTTTGACATAAACAACAGCAAGATCTTTTTTTGTCCCACCTCCTAGAGTAATGGAAATAAAAACAAAAATAAACAAATGGGACCTAATTAAACTACAAAGCTTTTGCACAGCAAAGGAAACCATAAACAAGATGAAAAGACAACCCTCAGAATGGGAGAAAATATTTGCAAACAAAGCAACTGGCAAAGGATTAATCTCCAAAATTTACAAGTAGCTCAATATCAACAAAACAAACAACCAAATCCAAAAATGGGCAGAAGGCCTAAATAGACATTTCTCCAAAGAAGATATACAGATTGCCAGCACACACATGAAAGGATGCTCAACATCACTAATCATTAGAGAAATACAAATCAAAACTACAATGAGGTATCACCTCACACCAGTCAGAATGGCCATCATCAAAAAATCTACAAACAATAAATGCTGGAGAGGTGTAGTGAAAAGGGAACCCTCTTGCACTGTTGGTGGGAATGTAAACTTGTACAGCCACTATGGAGAACAGTATGGAGGTTCCTTAAAAAACTAAAAATAGAACTACCATATGACCCAGCAATCCCACCACTGAGCATATACCCTGAGAAAACCATAATTCAAAATGAATCATATATCATAGTGTTCATTACAGCTCTATTTACAACAGCCAGGACATGGAAGCAACCTAAGTAGCCATCGACAGAAGAATGGATAAAGGAGATGTGACACATATGTACAATGGAATATTACTCAGCCATAAAAAGAAACAAAATTGAGTTATTTGCAGTGAGGTGGATGGACCTAGAGTCTGTCATACAGAGTGAAGTAAGTCAGAAAGAGAAAAACAAATACTGTATGCTAACACATATATATGGAATCTAAAAAAAAAAAGAAATGGTTCTGAAGAACCTGGGGGCAAGACAGGAATAAAGATGCAGACATAGAGAATGGACTTGTAGACACAGGGAGGGGCAATGGTAAGCTGGGATGAAGTGAAAGAGTGTCATGGACATATATACACTACCAAATGTAAAATAGATAGCTAGTGGGAAGCAGCCGCATAACCCAGGGAGATCAGCTCAGTGCTTTGTGTCCAGATAGAGGGGTGGGATAGGGAAGGTGGGAGGGAGACTCAAGAGGGAGGAGATATGGGGATATACGTATATGTATAGCTGATTCACTTTGTTATACAGCAGAAACTAACACACCATTGGAAAGCAATTATACTCCAATAAAGATGTTAAAAAATAAAAAAATAAAAATCAAATAAATGTACTTTAAAGGGAACAAATAAATTACTATGGATAAGAAGCAGAGACTACATTCAAGGAAAGCATAATTATTCAAATATTTTTTTTTAAAGATTTTGTTGGTCTAAATAACAATCATGTTTTAATTAACATTTCATAAAATTTGTAGCTGTACTTAAAGAAATATATATATAGTCTATTTTCTATTAAAAGCTTTTTTTTTTAACATAGTCCATTTTTTTTTCCCATTAATTAACAGTTCTGTGGGACTTTGCCCTGGGCCAGTAGCTAGGCTCTGATCTCACATGTCTAACAAATATCTGCAAGTGGAGGCAATAGATCTAATGTTACCCACCAGTTCGGTTCAGTCCTAACCTCCACTTCTAATTGCTCTGATGTCCTCAGGATCCCATGTGCCAAAATGAGCTTGTTTCACCACCCCATGTGCCTGAATCAGTTTCCAGAAATAGTTTCTGCACTGAGGCTTTTTGCAAACACATAGGTTTGAAAGGAACTGTGTGTATTAGATTCACTTCTGCAAAGTTACTGTGTCCGGTTATGAAGATAAAGATTCTGTAAGATTCTTCAGCTTGTTCTGTTAACTGTTTTCTTTTCTTGAACAACCTTGGTATTAGTCTTCTACCTTAATAGATATATGTTAATGATTATGGATTTTACGGGGGTACAGTTCTCCTACCTGTGTGTGTTTCTCCTGTGATGTTCAACTGCACAGGTGTAGACACCAAGTATGTCACAAGTTGGATTTAACCTAGGCTGTCTCCTACAATGGGTAGAATAGAAAAAAAGACTTTAAATGTACTGAAGGTATATACAACAGCATTAAAAATAATTGGTCACTTGATGCTTTCTAAATTTGAACCACCTGAAGCAGACTTCTCATTATGTCTAGGGTAAGAATAGCATTTAAAAAGTGATCTGTTTTTACTTCTGCCTCTAGGAATAAGTAACAGGCCTAAGATTTACCATACTGTCTTAAGCAACTAGAAAAGCCCAGCAAGATATTTTTTAAAAACCAGTGGTTTTCAGATATTGGACAATACGCAGTACAGAACAATGATCCTTGGAGGGAACGGAAACAAAGCAAGGTAAGCCCTATGACTGCCCCACCCTGCTGTCTAGGGAAGTTTCCACAATAGAGTACAGGGAAAGGGAACTGAAAGAGAATCTGCAGGTATTCCTGAGTTGAAAGACAAGTTCAGATTCCAGAAAGGTCAAGATGCCACAAATTTGTAGGGCAGAGAGACAGCTACACAAGAGCAAACCTCAGAAATCTACATCATGGGGCACTGGGTAGAGTCCTTAGAAAGGTATTGTTTTAAGCCACACCTAGAAAAGATCAACTTGTTTCCAAGTAACTTACTGCTTCCCTGAATAAAGTCCAAAAAATATTAAAAGAAATGCAAATACTGTAGCACACCACATATAAAATTCACAATGTGACATCAAGTCAGGAAAATACCAGGAGTGCGAAGAAGCAAAAGAAGAATCTCTCAGTACAAACAGATGCAGAAATAACACACATGAAAGAATTAGTAGACAAGAATGTTAAAACAGTCACTACAAATATGCTCTATATGTCTAGGAAAGCGGATGAAAGTGGACATGATAAGGAGAGACATGGAAAATTTTTTTTAATTGTAAAAACCAAAGTCAAATTTCTAGAGATTAAAAAAACAGCAAAATACACATTCTTTTGGAATATTTACCAAAATGGAAAATATTTGGGGCCATAAAACAAGTCTCGGTGAATATAAAAGTTTTCAAAACATTAGAATATGTTGTCTGACCACAGTTAAATTAAACTAGAAATCAATAACAGAAAGTATATGGAAAGTCCACAAATATTTTTTAAACAAAACAACATGCTTGTAAATAATTGATGGGTCAAAGAAGAAATCACAAAGGAAATTAGAAAATATATTAAATAAAAATGAAAGCACATTATATCAAAATTTGTGGGAAGCAGTTCATAGAGGGATAATTATTGCTTTAAATGCTTATATAAGAAAAAACAGAAAAGGCTGAAATCAACATACTAAACTTTCACAATAAGACATTAGAAAAAGAAGAGTGAATAATATTCAAAGTAAGCAAAATTTTAAAAAGAGCATAAATCAATAAGTAAATAAAGTATATATAGATATATATACACAGAGAGAGAGAGAGAAAGGCTGAGAGAGACAGAGAGAGAAACACAGAGAGAAAATCAATAAAAACAAAAGCAGGTTATTTGAGAAGATCAATAAAACTGATAAACTTCTAGCCAAAAAAGAGGAAAGAAGATACCTATTGCCAATATAAATGAAAGAAGGTAACTCACTACAGATGCTACAGACATTAAAAGAATATTATGAAAAATTGCATTGCAATTGTTTCAACAACTTAGATGAAATGAACAAACTTCTTAAAACAATAAAACTACTAAAGTTCATTAAAGAAGAAATAGACAACCTGAATAGCCCTATATCTACTTTTAAAATTGAATTTGTACTTAACAACTTTCCCAAAAATTAAATTCTAGGCATATATAAGACTTCACTGGTGAATTCTACCAAACATTTAAGAAAAAACAATACCAATTAATATTTCTGCTCATTCTGAGACCAGTGTAACTCTGATACCAAAACCAGACAAAGAGATAAAGAGATAAAGAGATGAAAGAAAGAAAGAAAGAAAGAAAGAGAAAGAAAGAAAGAAAGAAAGAAAGAAAGAAAGGGAAAGAAAGAAAGAAAAAGAAAGAAAGGAAGGAAGAAGAAAGGAAGACAGAAAGGAAGGAAGGAAGGGAGGAAGGAAGGGAGGAAGGGAGGGAGGGAGGGAGGAAGGAAGGGAGGAAGGAAAGAAACTACATACCAACGACCCTCATGAACATAGATGAAAAATTCTTAAAACCTAATTTTAGAAAACAGACTTCAACTGTATATAAAAAGGACTATACCTCATGGCTAAGTGGGGTTTATCTCAGAAATGAAAGTTTTATTTAGATTTTGAAAGTCAAACAATACAATTCATCATAATACTCAAGACTCAATAGAAACATCATATGGTTCTCAGTAAATGCAGGAAAATGACAAAATTCAATATCCATTTATAATTTTAAAACTCAGTAAACTAGGAATAGAATTTGCCGTAAATTGAATAATTGTCTTCTAATCACTGGAACGTGTGAATATTATCTTATGTGATGAGGACTTTGCAGATATGATGTTTAAATGAGATTATCTTGGATTATCTGGTGGGTCATAAATGCGATCACAAATGTCAATGTAAGAGTAAAGCAGTGTGAAGATTTGGCTACAGAAGAGAGAAGGTTTTGTGATGACCTCGGAGATCTGAAGATGCTATATGACAGGCTTTGGAAATGGAGGAAACAGCTGTGAGCCAAAGAATGCAAGGATTGCAGCTCCAGAAGCTGGAAAACACAAGAACATGGATTCTCCCCTAGAGCCTCAGGACACTGAGGAGACATACCCTGGTTTTGGCCCAGTGTAACTGATTTCAAACTTCTGACCTCCATAACTAGAAGAGAATAAATTTGTGTTGTGTAAGCCACCATGTTTGTGACAATTTGTTACAGCAGCTTAAGAAACTAATAGAGAAAGGAACTTCCTACACTTGATAAAAAACATCTAAGAAAAATCAACAGCTAACATATTTAATGATGAAAGGCTGAATCCTTTTCCATTAAGATTGCAAACAAGGCAAGAATGCCCACTCTTACCACTTCTATGCAACATTTTATTATAGTCAGTTAAATAAGGAAAGAAAAAAGAAGTAAAAAGTATAGTGATAGAAAAAGAAGTGACACTATTTACAGAAACAGGTGGGTTTAAGTAGAAAATCCTAAAGAATCTTTAAAAAGCTATTATAACTAATGTGTAATGTTTGCAAAAACCACATGACCCAATCTCAATATTAAAAATTTTAAATATATAGCAAAGAAAAACCTAGAAAATAAAATGGAAAATAAATACCATTTACAAGAGCAACAAAAATATTAAATTCTTAGGAATAAATTTGACAAATGTAGACTATTTGTATGCTAAATTCTACAAAATATTTACAGAATTAAACAAAACAAATAAATGGAGAGATATAGCATGCTCAAAAATCAGAAGATCCAACGTTGTTAAAATACGAATTCTTCAGAGATTGATCTATTGATCAGAATTTGGCAAACTTTTTCTGTAAAGAGCCAAATAGAAAATACTTAAGGCTTTGCAGGCCAAATAATGATGTCTGTTGCATATTCTTTGTTTTTTTTGTTTTGTTTTGTTTGTTACAATCCTTTAAAAATGTGAAAAAAAAATTCTTAGCTTGAGGGCAGTAGAAAAACAGACTATAAACTGGATTTGATACATGGGCTATAGTTTGCAAACTCTCGCAATGAATCCTAATGAAAATCCCAACAGGCTGTCATATGGGAATTTATATGGAAATACAAGAGTCCTAATGTAGCTAAAGTTTGAAAAAGAAGAACAAGGTTGAAAAACGTATACTACCTGATTTGGACACTTATTTTCAATCTCCAATAATCAAGTTAGTGTGGTAGTAATAGTGTGGTTAGTAGTATAAAGCTAGATATACAGATCATTGGAACTGTAAAGGAACTCCTCAAAAAGATGTATGTATACATGGTCAACTGATTTTGATAAGGATGCCAAAGCAATTCCACAGAGAATTGATCATCTTTCTACAAATAGTGCTGAACAATTTGGATTATTCTTTTGGGATAAGAAAGAAAAAAACATCAGTTCTTATCTCAGGAAAAAAAATTAGGAGTAAATCTTGGGCTAGGCAAAGATTCCTAAATAGAGCACAAAAGTCATGAACAATAAAAAAAATCAATAAAACATTAGATTTCATCAGAACATAAAACATTTGTTCTTTGTTAAGACACTATTAAGAGAATGGAAAGACAAGCCACTAACAAGAAAAATATACTTGCAAAACATATATCTGACAAAGAACTTCCATCTAGAACAAGAATTATCGAAACAAGGCCCATGGGCTAAGTTTGACCTGCCATCTGTTTTTGTAAATAAAATTTTATTGATACATGGTCGTGCTTATCCATTTGTGTCTTATATGTGACTGTTTTCATGATACAAGGCCAGGTTTAATAGTTGCAACAAAAATAATATGGCCCATAATGCCTAAAATAGTCACTCTCTGGCCCTTTAAAAACAAGTTTGCCAATCCTTGATCTCGAATACATAAAGAACTTGTGTGTCATAATAATAAGACAATCTAATTTTCAAAAATGAGCAAATGATTTGAACAGACACTTCACGAATGCAGATGTATAGATGGCCCATAAACATGAAAAGCTGCTCAACATCGTTAGTTACTAGAGAAATGCAGATTAAAACCACAGTGAGATACCACTCACTATATGACCATGAGAACAGCTAAAATTAAAGACTGTTCATACCAGCCAAGCAAGTGGGGAGGGAGCAGACGGAATCCTCAAGCATTGCTGGTAGGAATGGAAGATGGTGTCATCACTTTTGATAATTTGATAATTTCTTAAATAGGTAAACATGCACCTGCTATATAACTCAGTCATTCTCCTCTTGGGAATGAAATAATACGTCTATACAAAGACATGTTCCTGCATGCTCATAACAGTTTTCTCTGTTAGATCCCCAAACTGAAAGTGATACAATATCTATCAGCAGCTGAATGGATAGACACATTGTGATACATACATTGAATGGAATACTAGTCAGTAATAAAAAGAGTACATGCAACTCAATTATGAAACAAAAAAACAATTTTCAAAAATGAGCAAATGGATGTATCTCATAATATTTATGCTGAGTGAAAGAAGCTGGATAATAAAAAAGTACATATCATATTGAATGATATTTTATATAAAATTCTAGAAAATGGAAAATAATATAAAAAGACAGAAAGTGGATTAGGGGATACACGGGAGGGGGAGGGTGAATAAGGGGAAGATTACAAAGCAGGATAAAGAACTTTTGAGTTGTTTTTTTTTTTTTTAATTTGTATTGGGGTATAGCTGATTTACAATTTTGTGTTAGTTTCAGGTGTACAGCAAAGTGTATTAGTTATACATATACATATATCCACTCTTTTTTAGATTCTTTTCCCAAGTAGGCCATTACAAAGTACTGAGTATAGTTCCCTGTGCTATACAGCAGGTCCTTATTAGTTATCCATTTTATAATAGTAGTGTGTATATGTCAATCCCAATCTTCCAATTTATCCCCCCCTGCCCTTACCCCCTGGTAACCATAAGTTTGTTTTCTACATCTGTAACTCTATTTCTGTTTTGTACATAAATTCATTTGTATGCTTTTTTTTAGATCCCACATATAAGTGACACCATATGATATTTATCTTTCTCTGTCTGACTTACTTCACTCAGTATGACAATCTGTAGGTCCATCCATGTTGCTGCAAATGACATTAATTAGTTCTTTTTTATGGCTGAGTAATATTCCATTGTATATATATATATATATATATATATATATATATATATATACCACATGTTCTTTATCCATTCCTCTGTTGATAGATACTTAGGTTGCTTCCATGTCCTGGCTATTGTAAATAGTGCTGCAATGAACATCGGGGTGCATGTATTTTTTGAAATATGGTTTTCTCCAGATATATGCCCAGGAGTGGGATTGCAGGATCATATGTAGCTCTATTTTTATTTTTTTAAGGAACCTCCATTCTGTTCACCATAATGGCTGTATCAGTTTACATTCCCACCAACAGTGCAAGAGGGTTCCCTTTTCTCCACACCCTCTCCAGCATGTATTGTTTGTAGATTTTTTGATGATGGCCATGCTGACCTGTGTGAGGTGATACTTCACTGTAGTTTTGATTTACATTTCTCTACTAATTAGTGATGTTGAGCATCTTTTCATGTGCTGTTTAGCTATCTGTATGTCTTCTTTGGAGAAATGTCTATTTAGATCTTCTGCCCATTTTTTGATTGGGTTGTTTGTTTTTTTGGTATTTAGCTTCATGCGTTCTTTTTGATGAAAATGTTTGTTATCTTGACTGTTGTAATGGTTTCATGGTTGTACACATATGTCAAAACTCATCAAATTTTACACTTTAAAATGATACTTTGTTGTACATCAATTTCATCTCAAAGCTATATAAAAAGGGAAACTTTACTTGAATAATATTTCCATAGCCACAATTTCTCCAACATAGATATCATTCCAGGAGTGTTATTTGTAAGCGAAAAATAATTCTAGTGACATTCTGTCTAGCTACTAATATTGTCTGAGAAGCAGCAGCCTTGGCATTGGCTGACAGGTTGTCGGAAACACTGAATCCTTTCACTAGCTCAGCCACCACCCCAGAGACTTTGATCAGAATATAAATTTTGGAAGGGTTTCCAGGTGACTTACATGCACATTAAAGTCTGAGAAACACTGTTCAAGAGACAACAGCTTTGGCTCAAATGAGAAGTAAAAATCAGTACAAATACCTCTTATTAGAGATGTTATTTAAAAGGTTCATTTACCATGCCCTGGATTACTAGATAATTCTAAAATACTCTTTGAGTCTGATTCCACAGTCCCATGTCATTGCCTATTTTTTTTTTACCGGGACTGCCACCACTTTTCACAAATGTATTTTCCTGTAATATCCCCCTCTCATTGTAATCTTTCCATACTTAAGCATAAATGCTCATATTCTCATAGGGAGCACTAAGTTTTTTTAATTGCTTTAAAATCATATTGGGATCTCTTGCCTCCATTCTTATCCAGGATTTCTGTGCATTGTGGTAAAATGGGACAAAGGGTGGTTTCAGAGAGTTAGCATCTGAGTCAAAATCTCTAAAATTAACTCCAGAAATTATTGACAGAAATAAATGAAGAGAAAAAACTCAACCCTGTAAACAACTATCCACTTAATTTAAAAAAAAAAAAAAAACTTTTAGTAAAATGAGTAAAACTCCAAGAAATGAGATAGAAATAAAGATTTGAAAAGAAACATAATAGAAAGCAAGTGCATTAAGAAAAGACCACACACCAGGGAAAATAATACCTTACTTTATACAACTTTTTATAAATTTTACTGTTCTTTCACATTCATTATTTCATTTAATCTTTTCTAAAAATGTGTGGATAAGAAGTCAAATGTTATTATCTCCATTTTTCAGAAAGTTATGTCATTTGCCCAGCCTCACTCAGCTGGGGATTCAAATCCAGTTGTTTCAACTTCAAGCCTGGTACTCCCTCTACCATCCCACATCGCATGTATGAAATGTTCTCGCATGATCTCTTGCAAGCTTCACATACAAGCAGTTCAATTAAAGACAGAAACAAATGTCCCGAGGCATTTGCTATCATGATAAGCTGAAATCTGAAAGAGTTTGATGTTAAAATCAAAATTGCCTTTAAGTTACAGAAGCATATAAACGCATCTTTATCTCAAAAACATTTATTGTCTTTTTACCTAAAATGAAATAGCAAACAAGATAAATTTCATTTGGTTAAAAAAATATAACTTCTGGGTAGGAAGATTTTTTTTTTAATCTGGAGAGATTTTTTCCATTAAGTAGTTAATTCTAGTGAATTCCAGATGTCGTCTTTTAACAGGCACTGTTCTCAGACTTATTTCTACTAACTAAAGAAATCTCCCCTCTTCAGGTAAATTTACTGTATTTCTACGACCTTTTGTCCTGGAGTCAACCATCTTTTGTATCTTTTTTTTCTTTTTTTTTTTTTAAATGATGGTTCTCTATCTTATTAAAGGGCTTGACAGAAATAGATAAAAACGACACCTGGAAAAGAACATTTCTACTCCTGGGCGTCATCGAATTTCAAATTTAAACTTGGGGAAGTATCTGAAAAAAGCCCAAACAAGTACAGATCAAGCACAAAGAGAAATGTCCCCCTCCTCCTCCTTCTTTTTTAGTTGGTGGGGAGGAGATTATCTTGTTTTGTTCTGTTTTGTTTTCCATTTGGTCAGCTGGCACACTGCACAGTAAGTTGAGTTTTTTTTTTCCCCTTTCTCATTGCAGTTGCTTTTAGATGTGTCCTAAATTAGCTCTTCTTTAAGTTGCAGGGAGTTGGCCTCCATTCCCCAAACCGAACAATAGTTCCCCTCGGGTGAGAGTGCCAGCTACATATATTATCGGTCCTGTTCCCAGCAGGAACATTTCAGTGCCTGCTTAGAAAAATTAGTCACATGGATTTTAGATTGGAGGGGGGATGGCTAGCTTCAGATATCGTATTTAATTTGTGAGAAAATTGAACTGTTTCTTTCTTTTCATGTCTCCCAGTCACCCTTTTTGACTTTCATAGATGCTTCACCTTTCTTCATGAGAGTCAAGAATGAGCCCATCTTTGGAATGCTCCAAAAATTAAGGGCACATTTAGTCTGTTAATTCTTCTTAGTTGGCCCAATTCCACTTTAGCTAATTATATTCTGTTCCAAAAAAAAGAAAAGAAAAGAAAAGAAAAAATCTCTTCACATTTGGAGATGAAAAACATTGTTTTTCAACCTTCTCTTCTGAGCTAAAGCTCACCCCTCAAAAGCCCAGCATGGATCCATCTGAAGTTGCCCAAGTACAAATGCCTAGAGTGTGGGAGAATCCAAAAGAAGACGCCATTCCCAGAGGATAAAGTGGCCATCTTTGTACCCACCCCAAAATCAGTATACAAAGAAAAATACATGATTATCTGGCTACAGAAGTTGGCACTTTGCTTTATGAGGCACACTTCTTTACCAATGGATAGCGATGTCATACTTGAGGATCCACACTAAATACCATCCAAGAGAAGCAGGAATTCTCTGGAAAAAGAATGTCTGTTTCTTTTTTTTAAATGAAAAGCATTGCAAAGTAATCCAGATAGTCTAAGTCCTGTAGTTTCTAACCTCTTCTTTGATGCACTGTACGTTGCAAGCTCCAAATGTGTCTAGCATGCTTAAGATACTCATTGAAATATATACCTCATACCATGATGTTTCTTTTTTGCCACAATGTTTATAACAAGGGCTCTTAACTTTTATTTCAATTGCATGAAATAATGTGACATTTGCCCTTGTTATTTTAGCTTTATTTCAGAAGTTTCTAAAACATTTGTCTCTGCAAGATTTCCTTGATGTTAAGGCACAGGAAAGTGCTTTAGGCTCTGCTGACTCAACATTTACACATTTTTCTTCTGATGAAATATTTGTTTGCTTTAAAACCAAATGATGTAACGTAACTAAAACAATATAGAATTATACTAATTATGGTGTGACAGATTTAGATGGAATCATACTTTGTCTGCTCTTGTAGTATATATAGTCATTATCTATCAAGTATTCACATGTAGATTGAAAATTTTCACACCAACTATCAAAACTCCAAACCAACTACTTAAAACAAAAAAAAAAAAAGTAAATTTCAAAAGGCTTACAGGTTTAGTTTGGATAGCATCAGCAGGAAGTGATCTGTGAAAAAATTCATTTTGCCAGTCTTTGTGACTAGAGAGAGTTCCTATGATTAAGCATTTTTAAAGGGTACAGCTTAACTTTAAAATTCATAGGCTAAGGACTTCCCTGGTGGCACAGTGGAAAAGAATCTGCCTGCCAGTGCAGGGGACACGGGTTTGATCCTTGGTCCAGGAAGACCCCACATGCCGTGGAGCAACTAAGCCAGTGCACCACAACTACTGAGCCTGTGCTCTAGAGCCCATGAGCCGCAACTACTGAAACCCACGTACCTAGAGCCTGTGCTCTGCAACAAGAGAAGCCACTGCAATGAGAGCCCGCACACCACAACAAAGACCCAACACAGCCAAAAATAAATACAATTAAAAAAAAAATTCATAGGCTAAAAATAGTTTCATGGGAGGTTTGTGGTTGGTGTCACACTTTTATATGTTCTATTACAAGTTTTGTATAGATGTAAAATTGCATTCATATCTGTCTCATAAATAGCTTTAAGAGAAAGAGATGAACCATAATAGAAGTAGATGTTTCCCCCCAGATATCAGTGATGATAAGGTCTTAGGGAATATAGTTTTAGGTGAGGAGGAAGAGGGGAGACACTGGGAAATCTTTCAATATTCAGTTAACATTAAACTTTCTTATACAAGAAAAAGAAAAAGAAAGACAAGTTACAAAAAAAATCTTAAGCTCAATGAGAGGGCATAAAAGCAGTAGATGAAGAGTTAAAGATGATCAATTTATGAAAAAAAATTACTAATTATATGTGAATCATATAAACTGCTCCTAGAAGATGGCAGCTAAAGAACAGAGGTTTTTTTTGTTTATTTTTTGTTTATTTTTTAAGTTGTTTTGCTTGTGTACCAATATTAAGTCCTTGACTTCAGCAGTTCTAGAATCTATACCTCAGGAAAAAAAAATGAACTAAGTTAGGTGTGTTCATAGAAAGGAATTCACAATGAATAAATGATGAGCTTATTTCTATTTAAGGATGAAAATTTTAGATACCTTTATTGGAAAATGTGAGTACCTTTGAAAAATACAGCTAAAATATTTTAAAAATACTTAAAGAATATGGACAGAGTAAAAGCCAAGTCTTAAAATATTGAACTTAGATGTCGCTCTGATATTTGAAGGAAGTAGAGTTAATAAAAGAAGGAGAATTAATAAAAGGAAGAAACATTTTTCTAAGTATGTAGTAAATTTGTGATATTCCTGACTCCAAGAAATAGAAAATATTCTATGCTCTGGATGGGTATGAATTATTACATTAAATACACAATGCAAGCAATAGAGTTTAGTAAAATAGGTTTGTGAAATTCAGTTGTAGTCCTAAGCCTTTTATATCTGTATTATAAAGATCAGTTACCATGCTCAGCTAAAATACCTTAGTTTTATTCTCAAAGAAAAAATTATTTAAAAAAATAAGATTTACAAAACTACAATGAGGTGTCACCTCACACCAGTCAGAATGGCCATCATCAAAAAATCTACAAACAATAAATGCTAGAGAGGGTGTGGAGGAAAGGGAACCCTCTTGCACTGTTGGTAGGAATGTAAAGTGATACAGCTACTATGGAGAACAGTATGGAGGCTCCTTAAAAAACTAAAAATACAACCACCATACAACCCAGCAATCCCACTACTGGGCATATACCCTGAGAAAACCATAATTCAGAAAGAGTCAAGTACCACAATGTTCATTGCAGCTTTATTTATAATAGCCAGGACATGGAAACAACCTAAGTGTCCATCGACAGATGAATGGATAAAGAAGATATGGCACATATATACAATGGAATATTACTCAGCCATATAAAGAAATGAAGTTGAGTTATTTGTAGTGAGGTGGATGGACCTAGAGTCTGTCATACAGAGTGAAGTCAGAAAGAGTAAAACAAATACCATATGGTAACACATATACATGGAATCTAAAAAAAAAAAAAAAATGTTTCTGAAAAACCTAGGGGCAGGACAGGAATAAAGATGTAGACGTAGAGAATGGACTTGAGGACACAGGGAGGGGGAAGGTTAAGCTGGGACAAAGTGAGAGAGTGGCATGGCCATATATACACTACCAAATGTAGAATAGATAGCTAGTGGGAAGCAGCCACATAGCACAGGAAAATCAGCTCAGTGCTTTGTGATCACCTAGAGGGGTGGGTTAGGGAGGGTGGGAGGGAGACACAAGAGGGAGGGGATATGGGGATATATGTATACATATACCTGATTCACTTTGTTATACAGCAGAAAATAACACAACATTGTAAAGCAATTATAACCCAATAAAGATGTCAAAAAAAAAAAAAAGATTTAACCTAGGATAGGTTTTTTGCTGTTTTTTGTTTGTTTTTTGTGGTTTTTTTGTGGGTTTTTTTTGCGGATTCTAGTGCCCTTTTCTATGCGACAAAGTTCTGATGATAATGGGAGAGCTGAAGAACCACAGGTGTTGGAATATAAAGAAATTGAACATACCGAAAAACAGAAATTCCAGAATGCTATATAGACTCCACTGAATTTTTTATCTCTCTTTTACCACTAGTCCTTAGGGTACTTTTTGAACTTGGAAGAATCCCATATACTTCACAGATATACTTTCTTTTATAATCTTAGCTACTAATCAAATTATAAAATGTCAAAACTCTCTCAGTAGCCCCCTACATTTTTTAAGTTTCTAAGAATATATAAAATGATAGTCAGACTTCTGTTCCTAATATAAAGTGCCAATCTCCCTCTGAGGGACCAGAGTCTATATAAATTGGTTCTTAATATTTTCTGTTACTTTCTCTCTGAATCTCACTGTATATGACAAAATGAATGTCTAGTAAGACTAAATTTACAGAGGATCCTTGGTGATTTTCTTAGCTATTTTGACCAAGAAATAGATTTTTTTTTTTCCTCTCACGATACTAGAAATTTTGACACAAAAGAACCCTGATTTTTTGGGGTCAAGAAAAAAAAAAAAACTTCAACATGTATTGTAATAACTGTGAAAGAAGTTGCAGGTTATTTGGTGGTTTTCTTAGCTACATGTGACTCATAAAAATGATGTAATTTTGACAGAAGCAACAACTCAAAGGGTACAAAAGAGAATTTATAATGTCAGTGACCTCTGCTGCTAGATGAGTCTACAAATTTAGGAATTAAAATGCCAAAATTCTTTAATAGTATTATAGTCACCCTATTCTTAATTTCACTTACTCGCTTAATTTTAACTGTATCACTTACATGATTTAATACAACAACAAATGGAAATTTAACAGTGCCATTTGGGACATACTAAACTATCTTTCATGAGTGATGCAATTATTCTGAAATCTAACTGTACAGTAAATGATATACTTGCATGAATATTGGCTTGAGTATTTTGGCTTCAATTTTAACTTTTGTAATAGCTATGGCAAAATTTTCCTATCAAAAAATCTTAAAATTGAGAATGTCTTCATAAATGTTCAAAAAGTCAGTATCTGGACACTTCCTGGAAGCAAATGCACCTTCCTCATCTATATGTAGCGGAGTTTGAATATAACAAAATTGTTTAGCTTTTTCTTGATAAAAGATGTGGGTATAATTATTCTAGTTAGGGCTCTATCACTCTACCTGCTTGGCATATAGCATCCTGGGCCAATCCTCCAATATTTGGAGAATCTATGATGGAACATTTATAAAGCAACCCCTGATATCCACATGGGTTGATGTGATTCAATTGTTTCTGGCTTATAACACTCAAGAGAGATTGTAATGAGAAGATGAGGGTAGAAAATCATGGAGAACTCATATATATATACAAGGATAGTGAATTGGCAGACCACAAAATTGGTATTTTAGGCAAAGTGATATCTTGGAAGAAGGTATAGACAAGAGAGTAAAAGGTGTAGTCAAATGACAAGCTCAAGCAGAAAAAAGATTAAGAAGAAAAAAATGAACAAAAAAATGTAAATAAGAGGAAGATGCTGGCACTGAGCATCCCAAGAATAGAGGTAGCCAAAACCTAAGTCAGAGCAGTCAGAAGTACACTAGAAAAATGTGAGAAAGCTGAATTAAACTATGATATAAATTAATTCAGGAAGTAGTCACTAATAATTTTCATTACATGTAATTGGTGACATCTTCTGCTCTACATTCCATGGAATAACTCTTTGAAGGAGAAAAGAGAAAGGGAAAACTAACATTTCCTGATGTAATATTATGAGCCTGACAAAGTGCCATATGGACAACATGCAGTCTTGTCCAATCCTCATGGTCATAAAGGGTGAGGATGCTTTGGAGGGTCTGGTGAGGTGGGAGATACACTGTACGCAGATTCATAAGAATGTCAATTCCCCATTAGAAGCAAGAAGTGACCTGGATGCTTCTAATATGATGAGTCAGAATGTCCACTTCATTCCTGGAGTAGAATTAGGGAGAGGAAGGGTATAATCTGATGAACGTTACCTTTAGAAATAAAAGCTGAGAACAGAAGTCTAATACAGACTTCAAGATGGCAGAAAAGAAAATAAGTTGGGATTTCTAGAAGAGGCACAAAAGCTATTAAAAAGTAACATCCCTTAATCTTTCTAATGTTCCCATGGCCTGTTTGATTTGTGATTTTTCATCTACTTTTACAAAATTATTGGCTTTAAAGCAAAAAAGTCCTTATCCTTTCAGTCATAAAATAGATTATTAGTTGGAGAAGCTATGTCTGATTCAGTATTGGTTGGGTAAAGACATTTCCGAAAGCAACGCAACAATACCACCAATCGAAACTTTAGGTTTTGTTTGCTACAATGAGAAAGAAAGGGAAGGAAGGAGGGAGGGAGGGACAGAGAAAAAGGGAAAGAGAGGCAGAAGAAAGAAAGAAGGAAGGAAGGAAGGAAGGAAGGAAGGAAGGAAGGAAGGAAGGAAGGAAGGAAGGCAGGGAGGGGAGGAAAATAGGGCCTAGGACCAGAACCAAAAAGAATGGACCTGGGGTTTAAGACTTTGCCCAAGGTCTGAACAGAACATTCCCTGAACTTGATAACCCATGAAGCAGACATCACATCACGTATCTTTTGAGGAAATCTAAGATCACAGAAATTTTGTGATCTGCCCAAGCTCACACATCTAGCAAATGCTGGAGCTGGAATTTAAGCCCAGCTGTGATGGAGCCTCTAATCATGCTCCATCACAATGACTAGCAGATGAAAATTTTAAGCCAATAATAAGGAAATGGAGCCATAAAAAATAAAGAACAATAGTACTATAAAGCAAAAAGTTACTTAACATATATTAATACAATCGCTGTAATTGAAAAAGAAAAGTATTACAGAATTTAATGAAATATTACAGCATAAATATTTATTAGTCTAACGAAGTATAATTTGTATAAGAACAAAAGTTTGTTTTAAGTGAAACATCTTAATTTAACATGAGAAAGAATGATAAGCATAAAATAAATTAGAAATTCTTTTGAGTAACAAGTTGAGAAGAACTACATTTTATTGTCACTTAGTGGGATCTGTGTTATACCCCTTTTTTTGTTGTATTTGAGCCCTACTCGACATATTCACTGCAGTTTGGGAAATACAAAAGTACAATGAACTAGGGTTCTGATCCTTAGCTTTTATAAGATCTATAATAAATCACTGCAAGGAATGTCTGGACCTAAGTTTTCTAACTTACAACAATTAGGCACTTGGCCTAGACTAGTGGTTATCATATTTTATTTTATTATAGAACTCCTTTTTCCAAATAAGTCCTTCAGTTAATTTCAAATAAGTAATGCTGATAAAATTGCAGCATGACAAATACCAGAAAACAAAGGTTTGGTTTTTTTTCTTTCTTTCCTTGAGCTCCTAGATTTATGTTCTAGAGGAGGCCAAGCCTTAAAACATGTGGGAAAATGATACTAAAATGAAATATATCACAGCATTTCACATATTATATTCCAAAAGTCCTAGTTCTTGGAAGCAGTGTTTTTAAAAGAATTCTCTGGCTAATAATATTGTTGAACGATGAACACTTCATCTCCCTTTTGGAGAGTTACAATATCTATGCCATGTTAAGAAACCAGTGAAATTCTGCAGGAAACAAACTTGCTTAAATTTGTTTATTCACCTGTAACACAAGTGACCTCAAGTCACTTTTTTTTTCTTCACCTGAAGTGAATGTCTCAAAAACCATGCTTTTTAATATCAATTACAAGCTCATGAACACCAAGAACCTTAGTTTAAACATCTTGACCTACTTACAGATTCTGAAATGGCACCTTACTGTATAATAGCAAGTCAATGGATATTATATCCATGAATTCAAAGTTGAATTCCATAAGCACAGAGTTAACTGGGCACAGACCATATTTAAAGTATCTTTTAAAAGGGAATACAAAGGAAATTCAAAGCTCATCATGGAAACTAAATCTGAGATAATGTAGATAAACATCTAAAATGGGGAAAATACCTTGAAAATACCTCTCTCTCTCATTTTCTCCCTGGCTTCAAGCTAAGACTTTGTCCTATTTATTCCACTTCTCTCCATTTCTCATCATTTCCCTTAGCCAAAGTCAGGGGAAAATCTGAAGAAAGAGGAAATGCTAGAATCTCAGTATCTGCCCCTCACCTCTATCCTGCTCCTCCCCTAGGCCTGGCCATTCCCATCTAGGATACCCTGCTCTTGAGTATCAGCTCTTATCCCAGCTTCCATAACAAGAGCTTCTCTTCGTTCCAAAGCTAGTGCCTTTGGTGGAGCTCCAGTGTGACCCAAGTATGCTTTTCCACTGATATGTGGATTGATATTCTTTAAGCCCTTTCTGTACAGAGATTATCTTCCACTAACCATATGCACCTCTAAAATCACTAAGTGAAAGGAGAAAAGTGACATAGGAAAAACTGTTATTGTCTCATTTCTACAATGGCAAATAAACAATGAGAGGGAGAGTTTTCGTTACTTTTAGAAATGGACAATAAAGAAAAAACTGACACTATTTCCTCTAATATTGAACCATGTTGAACAAAAACTTTACTTGTAAGCCATAGACGGTGCTGTGAAGTAGGCAAACCAAAGATGGGGGAGAGGGGGAGCAGAATGTAAGGACAGGATCCAGTAACAAAAAGTGAGTTTTATCCCCAACACTTCAGCTGTTTAAATCCCTGAACTGGCCCTGGTGGTACCCACCACCATTAGTTTGGTAAGCTGTCCCCGTCCTCTTGTTAAGAGGTAGGAGTGTTGGGGAGACTTCTGTTATTCCATTGCATTGCTGCCAACCCAACCTGAAAATACGTGGTTTTTCAGAGAAACATTTCAGTATGCGGTGTTAAGTTTCATAGCATTCTTGAGATAGTATTCTACTTTTGATATACAATGTGATAGGTGAGCTGGCCTTGGGACTCTAACGCCAGCTGTAATATGATTCCCACCCTTTTGGAACACAACCTGTTCATGAAATAGAGATTGCATTTATTTTCAGGAAAGAAAAGTACTGAGGTTTCTCTAATTCAGAATAGTTTAAATATAGGAAATGTTCCAGAGGACAGCAATCAAAATGATGAGTGAGTTAGATTGTTTTATTCATGTGTAAATATAAATGAAGCATAAATTACCAAAGAGAAATTTGCTGAGGAAAAAATAATAATAATTTGGGAAAATTATGTGATGGTCTATAGAATGTGAAAGGCACAGACTTCAAAGCAAGAGAAATAACTCAGTATGATTCAAGGGTTAGTAGTACCAATAATAGAATGTCCACAGAGTAAAGCAGAAGCTGCCTCCCCTATTGAAAAAGTAGCAAGTCTGAATGTGGTTTAGAAATCTAAACCTGGTAAAGACTTAGGAATAGACTCCAACAGTATGTAATACTCATGTTAAAAGGAGATAAAACCACCTAACTAGGAAGCCAATAACTGTTCCTCTGCATTTTCTAGACATATCATTTGACTCATTGGGGTCATATTCTTTCATAGATACTGTACTCAACCAATTTGTTACCAACTTTTCCCACCACTGGAAAAGGCTGTTGAAAACATTAATGTTTGGTGGCAAGCTGCTTGTGCTTTCCTCTGGGCATCTAAAAAATCAGTAGATGCATGACAAAAATTAAAGATCATAATTAACTTATTTCTAATGACAAACAAATTAACAATCTCACATATCCTTAACAGTCTTCAATGCTGTCAGGTAGAAATATAATGTGAGCAATACATGTAGTAATTTTAAATTTCCAAGTAGCTACATTAAAAAAAAAAAAGGTAAAAGAAATAGGTAAAATCCATTTTACTTAACCCAATGTATCCAAAAAATTACAATTTTATCTTGTGACACTAGCCACATTTCAATGCTCAGTAAGCACATGTAGCCAGAATACCATATTGTACAGCTGAGGAGCCAGAGGAAAAGTAGAGGAATAATGCAATGAAGAAAAATTTGTGTGTGGGTCAATGAAGGAACATTCATTTTGACTCAAGGTAATGAACATAATAATTGTATTGAGCACTCTACAGGTAACTTCACTGAGAAGGGGAAGGAGGATCACAGGCACAATGTGTGTGGGGTGGAGTGAGAATATCACCAAAATAAAAATGAACCCCCTTATGTGATTTTGAGATACGTTAATTTTAGAATAAAATAACCTTCTTTATATTCCCTCTAAGTGATCAATTTAAAATATATCAAAACATAATTTAAAAAATCTTTACAATTGGCAACTGTAATGATGTTAGGGTGCTGTGACAAGAAAAGTGTTATAATGAAAATTATAAATAAAATGGTCAAGGATAACACTTAAATTAAGCACTTAAAAACATTTCTAGGACAGTTAAAGATGTAAATTTAGAATACCAGTTGCAGGTGTTCATACAGAAATATACACCCAATTTATTTTTTTATTCAATAAAAATTCTTTTAGCGTTTACTCTATACTAGAAGCTTTCCTAGGCCCTGGTGATGCAGCAGAAACAAAAATAGGTAATATCTATGCTCATTAGGAGCAGATATTCTGGGGTAGATACACAAATACATTTGCCGACCAAAGCTTTGTTAAACTGTTTTTAAAGAACTTCCTTTTTCCATCACAAGCTAATATGACCTAGAGTTTGCTACCTTAAGGGAACATACTCAATCTGATTGTCAGACTCAAGAAATATGGAACCTGTTTTATCTATCATGTACTTCAGTACATACCAGAGTGCCTTATTATTATTTAATGATGGTATTAAATTGAATCAAGCTGAAATAAATAAAATTTAAATAAAATTTAAATAAAATAAATCAAATTTAAATAAATCAAATTTAATTGGATGTAATAAAACAGATGTTATTGCATTGCTAAAAATCCTAACTCAAAAACCGGGAATATCTCCATTAAAAATTAATACCATTTTTGGATTGGGTTGTTTGTTTTTTTGATATTGAGCTGCATGAGCTGCTTGTAAATTTTGGAGATTAATCCTTTGTCAGTTGCTTCATTTGCAAATATTTTCTCCCATTCTGAGGGTTGTCTTTTCGTCTTGTTTATGGTTCCCTTTGCTGTGCAAAAGCTTTTAAGTTTCATTAGGTCTCGTTTGTTTATTTTTGTTTTTATTTCCATTTCTCTAGGAGGTGGGTCAAAAAGGATCTTGCTGTGATTTATGTCATAGAGTGTTCTGCCTATCTTTTCCTCTAAGAATTTTATAGTGTCTGGCCTTACATTTAGGTCTTTAATCCATTTTGAGTTTATTTTTGTGTAGGGTGTTAGGGAGTGTTCTAATTTCTTTCTTTTACATGTAGCTGTCCAGTTTTCCCAGCACCACTTATGGAAGAGGCTGTTTTTTCTCCATTGTATATTCTTGCCTCCTTTATCAAAAATAAGGTGACCACATGTGCGTGGGTTTATCTCTGGACTTTCTATCCTGTTCCATAGATCTATATTTCTGTTTTTGTTCCAGTACCATACTGTCTTGATTACTGTGGCTTTGTAGTATAGTCTGAAGTCAGGGAGCCTGATTCCTCCAGCTCCGTTTTTCTTTCTCAAGATTGCTTTGGCTATTCGGGGTCTTTTGTGTTTCCATACAAATTGTGAAATCCAAAAATGAGCAGAAGACCTAAATAGACATTTCTCCAAAGAAGATATACAGATTGTCAACAAACACATGAAAGGATGCTCAACATCATTAATCATTAGAGAAATGCAAATCAAAACTACAATGAGATATCATCTCACACTCGTCAGAATGGCCATCATCAAAAAATCTACAAACAATAAATGCTCGAGAGGGTGTGGAGAAAAGGGAACCCTCTTGCATTGTTGGTGGGAATGTAAATTGATACAGCCACTGTGGATAACAGTATGGAGGTTCTTTAAAAAACTAAAAGTAGAACTACCATATGACCCAGCAATCCCACTACTGGGCATATACCCTGAGAAAACCATAATTCAAAAAGAGTCATGTACCACAATGTTCATTGCAGCTCTGTTTACAATAGCCAGGACATGGAAGCAACCTAAATGTCCATCAACAGATGAATGGATAAAGAAGATGTGGCACATATATACAATGGAATATTACTCAGCCATAAAAAGAAATGAAATTGAGTTATTTGTAGTGAGGTGGATGGAGTTAGAGTCTGTCATACAGAGTGAAGTAAGTCAGAAAGAGAAAAACAAATACTGTATGCTAACACATATATATGGAATCTAAAAAAAAAAAAATTGGTCATGAAGAACCTAGGGGCAAGATGGGAATAAAGACACAGACCTACTAGGGAATGGACTTGAGGATACAGGGAGGGGGAAGGGTAAGCTGGGACAAAGTGAGAGAGTGGCATGGACATATATACACTACCAAACATAAAATAGATAGCTAGTGGGAAGCAGCCGCATAGCACAGAGAGATCAGCTCGGTGTTTTGTGACCACCTAGAGGGGTGGGATAGGGATGGTGGGAGGGAGGGAGACTCAAGAGGGAAGAGATATGGGGACATATGTATATGTATAACTGATTCACTTTGTTATAAAGCAGAAACTAACACACCATTGTAAAGCAATTATACTCCAATAAAGATGTAAAAAAAAAAAAATTAATACCAAAACCAGATAAAGACATTACAAAAAGGAAAACTATAGACCAATATCTCTCATGAACAGAGATGCAAAAACCCTCAATACTATATTAGCAAACCAAATTCAGCAATATATAAAGAGAATTACATATCATGATTAAATGGGATTTATTCCAGTTATATAACTGGTATATCAACAAGTGATAATCAATTAATGCAATCAATCATATAAACAGGTTAAAGAAGAAAACTGATAAAAAAAAAAAGTATTTGACACATCCTAATGTCCATCTACGATAAAAAAAAAAAAAAAAAAAAACCTTTCAGCAAACTAGGGATGAAAGGGAAGGAACATCCTCAGCTTGGTAAGTAGCATCTATAAAAAAAACCTACAGTTAATGTCATACTCAATGGTGAGAAACTAGATGCTTTCTCACTAAGACTGGAAACAAGGCAAGGATGTCCTCTCTCATAACTCTTATTCAACATTGTACTAAAAGTTCTAGCAAACATAATAAGACAAAAAAATGGAACTAAAATATATACAGTCGCTGAAGTAAGAAATATAAATTATCTTTTTTAGAGATGACATGATTGTCTATGTGGAAAATCCCAAAGAATCAACAGAAGTCTCCTGCAATAAACAAGTGATTATAGCAAAAATCCAGGGTAGAAGGTTAATATACAAAAGTCGATTGCTTTTCTATATACCAACAATGAAAAATTGAAATTTGAAATTTAAAACACAATACTATTTACATTAGCACCAAAAATAATAAAATACTCAGATATATATCTTACAAAATATGTAAAGGATCTATATGAGGAAAACTGTAAAACTCTGATCAAAGAAATTAAGGAATATCTAAATAAATAGATATTTCATGTTCATGGATAGGAAGACTCAATATTGTTAAGACATTAATTCTTCCCAACTTGATCTATAGTTTCAAGGCAATCCAGATCAAAATCCCTGAAAGTTATTCTGTGGATATCAATAAATTCATTCCAAAATTTATATGGGGAGATATAAGACCCAAAATTGCCAGTGCTATTTAAAGATGAAGAACAAGTTAGAGGACTGACACTGCCTGACTTCAAGACTTAAAGTTATCAAGACAGCATAGATTTGGCAAAAGAATAGATACTTAGATCAATGAAACAGAAATGGAAAAAAAGATAGTCTTTTGAACAAATGGTACTGGACTAATTGGACATTCATATGCAAAATAATGAATCTAGATAAAGGACTTACACCTTTCACAAAAATTCACTCCAAGTAGATCTTGACCTAAATGTAAAATGAAAAACTATAAAATTTCTAGAAGATAACACAGGAAAAATATAAGTGACCTTGGTTTGATGATGAATTTTTAGATACAACATTAAAAGCAAGATTGTTATAGAAAAAAATTAATAAGTTGGCCTTATTAAAATTGAAAACTTTTGCTCTGCAAAAGACATTGTTAAGAAAATTTAAAAATCAGCTGCATGCAGTGAGAAAATACTTGCAAAACACATATCTGATAAAGGACTTGTATCTAAAATATTCAGAGAGGTCTTAAAACTCAACAATAAAAAACAAACAACCCAATAAAAAATGGTAAAAGAATCTGAATATATACTTCATCAAAGAAGATATACAGATGGCAAATAAGCATATGAGAGGTGCTTATTTTTCACTAGGGAGTTGTAAGTTAAAACAACGAGGGTCCTATTAGAATGACTGAAATTTTTTAAAAGTTGACAACAAATGCTGACAATGGAATACAGCAACCAGAACTCTTGTTTATTGCTGGTACGAATGCAAGATGGTACAGCCATTCTGCAAGACACTTTAGTACCTTCTCACAAAGCTAAACATAGTGTTACCATATCATTCAGCCATCATGCTTCTAAGTGTTTACCCAATTGACTAGAAAACTTATGTACACAAAATATCTGCCCTTAAATGTTTATAACTATTTTATTTATAATTACCCAAAATTGAAAGCAACCAAGATGTTCTTCAATAAATGAGTAGGTAAACTGTAGTACATCCAAGCAATGGAATACCACTTAAGGATAAAAAGAAATGATCTACCATACTACAAAAAGACATGGAGGAACCTGAAATGCATATTGCAAGTGAAAGAAGCTAGACTGGAAAATGCTATACAGTATATGATTCCAATTATATCACATTCTGGAAAAGACAAAACTAGAGTGACATAAAAGATCACTAGTTGCCAGGGCTCAGGGTGATGGTCGGAGAAACAAATAGGTGAAGTACAGGGTTCATATTAAAACATTTTTTAAATTAATAAAACCCCATTCTTATGGGGCTCAAAATGACGCAGGAGCCAACTAAAAGAGCTCCCAAAGGCCAGAGCTGGAAAAATTGAGGCAATAAAATAAATAAATTAGTATTGGATTATAACTCAAAGGATAAAATAAATATCCATGAGTCCACCTGATATAAATAAATGAATAAATAAATAAACAAGTTCCCATGCAGAAGAATTCCACATAAATTACGTAGATACTCCACCCTAATGGAGGGGAACTTAACTTCCCATCCTTAAGTATAGGCTGCATATAGTGACTTTCTTCCAAAGAGTACAGTATGGAAATAAGGGGGAAAGAGTAACAGTGGAGAAACCTGACAAACATTACTTCTGCCTGGTGACCCAGGTCAATATCAATGGTCATAAATCATGTAGATTTTATGCGCCCTTGATATGATGTAATAAAAATGACATGCTTTACCTCTGTGAACTTCCTTCCTAAAACCCATAACCCCAGTGTAATCATGAGAAAAACATCCAATTCCAATAGAGGGTCATCCTACAATATATCTAATCAGTACTCCCCAAAACTGTCAAGGTCATCAAAAACAAGGAAAGTCTGAGAAATTACCAAAGGCAAGAGGAGACTAAGGAGACATGACCCTAGAACAGAAAAGGGATAATAAGTAAAAGCTAAGGAAATCTGAATAAATCATGGACTTCAGTTAATAATAATATATCAATGTTGGTCCATTAATTGTAACAAATAGATGATGCTAATGTAAGATATTAACAATAGGGGAAACCGTGTGTGGGGTTGGGGGGTGGGAGGAGGATTACGGGAACTGCCTGTACTATCTGCTCAATCTTTCTGTAAACCTAACAGTTTTCAAAAAATAGTCTATTAATTAAGATGTTAATATTCTGACTAACGCATTGATGCAAACTTTAATATAAGTAAGATCTATTTTTGGAACCAACATAACTACTAACCGGACCATGGACCTTAGCGAGGCCCACTAAAATGCAGTGCCAAGAAGATCCATTCTGAAGGAATTTGGCATCTTTACTAATTTATTATGAAAACTACAATACTACAATTCTCTATGAAACCAATTCTAATCAGAATATAAACTACTCAAGTCTCCTCCATAGTCTTGCAACCAACACTACCTTAGCCCTTCCTTCCCATTCACAGCTAATCTTGGAAGATTTCTCTGTATTCACTGTCTCTATCTCCTTATTTTCCACTCATTCTTTAATCCACAGTCATCTGGCTTCTGCCCCAATTGCTCTCTCAAGGTCAATAATGGTTTACCCAAACTAGTAGGCACCCACCCATTATCTCATTTTATTTTTTGGAGGTATCTGACACATTATCCATTTCTTTCCTTTTAAAATATTTTCTTCCTTTGTGTTCATCACATTTTCCTTTCCTGGTTTTCTTCCTACCTCTCTTGAATTTTCTTGGGGTGTGTGTGTATGTGTGTGTGTGTCTGTGTCTTTGTGTGTCTGTGTCTGTGTCTCTGTGTGTCTGTGTTTTATTCCTATTCTGTCCTTAAATGTTATTCTCCTTTAAGTTCAGTTAAGCTAATTTTTTTCACCCTACAATTACTTTCTTTGTGTGTTTACCTTTACTTTGAAGGTTTTAGTAACTACTATAGGTTGATATATACCAAATATCAATTTCCTGTCCAGGGCTCTCCTGAGTTGGGGAAAACATTATCCTACTTATACTGGTATTTCCACTTTGCAGTTCCACTCACAAATCAAAGTTAAGAAGTTCTAGACTAATCTATCATCTCCTTTTACCCCAAACTCTTTATCCTCCTTATAGTCTCTATCTCAGTATACAGTATCACCATTATCTAATCAAGACAATATTGTAGTCATTAAAATCAACTTTATCCTCACTTCCAATATTAAATCATTCTTCAATTTTTCTCAACATACCTCCTAAAAATTTCTCAAATTCATCAACATCTATCCATCCTGAGAACCACCGTCCTAGTTCAAGCCTTCATCATTGTTTACCTCAGTTCCTACAATAGCCTCACACCAGTCTCCATATCTCCAGGCTTTTTCCCTCCAATCCATTCCCCACTCTATCTCATCATTCCCTATTTCAAGACACTTTAATGATTGTCTTTTGCTGTTGGTTTGAGGCCCAAATGATTTAATTTTGTTAAAGGGTCCTTCATAATCAGGACCCTGCTTAAGGCGCATCTCCTTTTCTACTTCTTTCCCTACTCCCCTACTTCCACCACACACCTATGCCAACTGCCTCCAGTTCCTCAAACACCTATGCTGCTCACTCTGCCTTCATCGTTACTCTACCTAACTCTCATTTTCACTAACCTTAACTTTAGTCTTAGGCCTAAATAGTTCTTCTTTCAAGAATCCTTCTCTGAATACTCAAATCCCTGATAGTAGCCTCTCCTATATATTGCCACAGAACCTTTTACTTTTGCTCTCAAAACCCTTGAGACACACACAGACACACACACTATTTCAAATTTCCTGATAACTTATCTCTACTGCTAATTAAACTCCAAGCTCTAGGAAGGTAATGAGAATGTCTGTATTATTGATTACTCTCTCCCCAAGAATATCTAGGACAATGGCTGACACTGAGAAAATGTTTGATGGATGGATTTATGGATGGATGGTTGAAATAACTCAGAAACAACTTGAAATGTGGAAAATCTATTTAAACGTTGATATAAAAAAAAAAAAAAAAAAACCTCTCTGGACTGGATTACGGCTTGCCTAGTGCTTTTGATTCTAATACATTTTTTCAGAAATAGCCTTGGTTTCTGTGTGTATGAAAAATTCACAAAGAATACCCACTGTATCCCAGGTTTAAAGTGAGGATTTTCCTATTATTGCTTTAGGTTGCAATAGTCACATTAATCACCTAATACCATGTTTGAACTATACATGAATGGACAAGACCAAAATTCCAAGACATCAAAGGACTCAAGTTTGATAATAACAGCTTGGAAGCAATCAGAGAATGGTGAAGGAAAGAACTGTCAGCAACTGAAGGATAACAGTGGGAATTAACCAGTACATATCATGGGGCTATGACTGCAAATTCAATATGGGCTGTATAAATAGCTATAGAAGCCAGAATGAACCCCTGGCTCAGGTAGCCTTTAGACTTGACAACTGGACAGTCCAGGAAGACTTCAAAGCTTCAAGGAATAGACCTAGAGTAGATTAGGAAAGTTTGAGTATTAGTAACAGCAAATATATATAGAATAATAGGGGCAATATCAAAGATGTTCTATCATGCTTATGCGCAGGAGAGGATTGAGAAACAAAATATGGGGTGAAAAACTTGGGGAGTCAAAGATCCATAAGGTATCTTCTCCAAATCAGCTTTTTTCATTCAAAAGCAACAATAGTTAAATCATTTCAAAATGCTTTATTTTTACTTTTTTTCTCTTGGTTATACTTAAAAGTAAATAAAAATCCTACATAAAAACTACTACTAAATGTTTTACTTTTAAAATGTATAATCATACTGTCTTATGTTACAAAGAAATAGGCACCAAAATGACATTAATGATAAAGTCAATGTTAACACAATTAAAAGTAATAGAGTTTCTTTTGACTTCTACTCTAAAGTCTATTATATTACTCATTATTGGGCTTTTTGTAAATGAAGACTATCAAAGAGGAAATGGTTGTTGATATTTTATTAGTTTTGAAATTCTACCACTACATTTTCCTTCACTGATGTTATTTCCACTTAGATTATTCACAAAATAGTTGGGTTAGGAAACAACTGTATTTTATGTTTATCCTAAATGTTTTAGACACTCTAGGTCTAAAGATCCAAATCACCAGGTTGCTGCAAATCCTCCGCTTGATCTTTTCTGTATAGATTTGACCTATCACATGTTCAATATCATTGAAAACCTCTTGAGTCCAGGAGTATGACACTGCTTTTCTTTTTTATCTCCCATGTGTGGCATAGTAATAAGCAAAGGAAATTCTCATAATAAGTGCCCAAAAAGTGCTTGTTTGGTAAATGAGTGAACCAGAAGGAAGAGAAATAAGTCCCTTAATCCTTGTCTCACCTTGTGCCAGGTATTATGCCTACATAAAAAGAATGGATTAGAACATACTTGACCACCTATCTTTACCTATAATATCAAGCTACTGAAATGCTAATTTCTGAAAGGTGTGAGATAACTTGGTACATCTTTTTTTTTTTTAATTCTTTTCTTGATTTACTTCTAGGAGTTTGACATTTTCTCATTATCTTTCTTTTCCTTCAGCCATTTGTGCATATACTTGCTTTTAAACCATAAAGTTGTTACAAACTTTATGGTTTAAAGTTCTCTTTGATGAAGAAGGCTGTACTCAACAGATTAATGATATTAAATTATTTAATAATGCCTTATCTTTAAATAAATTATAAGAAATGCAGTTCATTTGTTTATTTTTAGTCCTCAGACTCTGTACAGGTTGTTAATACATAGGAAGGAATCAGAGCAAACTCATTTCTGCCTCAGGAACTACAGTTGGGCTCTTCTCCCAGTGCTGAATATTTATTTGAATTTCCAAGCAGAGTCAAGTGCCAATTACATTAAAACAATCTAGACATCTTTAAAATCTAAAGGCCCATTCACTAGGTAAGTTGGACTCCAAAATTCATGGAAATAGTGATTTCATAGAAGTCTGTAGTAGCTTGTTCCCTCACTTAGGGTGCTCAGTGAACTAAACAACCAGATACAAAATTTTACGGGAAAAATTATATTAGGTAGTCATAGGTGGAAACATCTAACTTCTCAGCTGGTTTCTCCTAAATAAAGACAATTAAGTATCATGAAACAAAATCTATAATTAGGTTTATGTCCACCAAAGACTAATTTTAGAAAACAGGACTACTTGTTCATTTAAATTTATAAAAAATGACAATTTGCTTTAGTGTTTTAAGTTTACTCCTTTAACTCTTAAATTCCATCAGATCTTATCCTTTGAATTTGAGTCTTGGGCATTTTTCTACAATTTGTTTAACTGAATATTCTCTGAGGGTAGATTGTGTGTGTGTGTGTGTATGCTTGTTTGATTTTGTTTTTACTCAATCCAGATACACTTCATCTAACTTCCTCTCCATATTTCCATTTGTTTTGTAAAAATAACTTAAAGCATGTGTATAAAGTTGAATGGAGCTCATTGTGGGAATACATAAGATTTTGGCGAGAAACTTCCCTTGGTTTTTATGAAATATTACATCTTTTTAAAAATTTGTAGACAAGTTTTTGAAGCTACTTATTCTTGGTTTATGGATATACTACCCAATTTTCTAAAATAGATTTATCTAGTTAATTATGCTCTGTTTATATCAGTTGTGACATTCACTGTCACTTCATAACATAATTTTTTAAATTTCAGCACATAAGAAGTCCCACATTAGGTACATTTATTCAAATCTGGGTACTGTGACAAGTTTTTATGATCTTGCTACAGCCCATACAAAAAACCTTGAGTACTACACTAGTTTTCCTTAAGGTTTCACATGGTGGTGGCTGCTGCTCCTCATTTACATGTGAATGTTCAAAACTGTAACTTTTCCTTATGGCAAACTTGATCAAAAATTTTAAAACCATTATTTTAAAGGTTGTATTTTCTCAACAACTTTTAAAAATGAATGCCTTGGGTAAACTTTACCACTGATTCATAACATTTATTCTTAACACATTTTACTTCATGTTTTACATGAGCTTCAGCTCAGGCCTGAAGTCAGTCTCACAAGACTGAAATCAAATGCTGGCAGGGCTGTGCTCTGTTCTGGAGCCTCCAGGGAAGAATCTGTTTCCTATTCACTCAAGGGGTTAAGTGGCTGGCAGAATTCAATTCCTTTGCAGTGTGGATATAAGATCTCTGGTTTTTTGATGCTTACCCTCTGAGGACCGTTATCAGCTTTTAGAGGCTGCCCGCATTCCCTGGGTTTTGGTCCCCTTCCTCTATCTTTAAAAGCCACAGCAGTGAGTCCTCATACTTCAAGTCTCCTCTACCTCCTCTTCCATCATTGCATCACTCTAACTGACTCTTCTGCCTCACTTTTCTGACTTTCAGGACCTATATGATTATATTTGGCTCACATAGATAATCTGGGATAATCTCTATTTTAAGTTCCATAGCCATAATTTCATCTGCCAAGTCCCTTTGCCATGTATCATAACATATACAAGCATAAGACTAAGAGAGGGCAAAGATCATGAGAGTTCAAATTTTGCCTCTCTCAATGACATACATTCAAAACTACTTACAGAAGCATTGTGTGCAATAGTAAAAAAATTAATGAAAACAACCAAAATGCACACCAAAGGGAACTGATTAAATTTATGGAAACTCATACAATGGAATATTGTTCAGTTGTAAATAAAAAGTGAGGAAGAGCTTTATTTTACCATATGGAAAGTTCTCCAAGATTTTTGTTGTTGTTGAATTATAGTTGATGTACAATATTATATGTTACAGGTGTACAATAAAGTGATTCACAATTTTTAAAGGTTATACTCCATTTATAGTTATTATAAAATATTAGCTATATTCCCTGTGTTGTACAATATATCCTTCTTTGTAGCTTATTTTATACATAATAGTTTGTACCCTTAGTCCCCTGTCCCTATTTTGCTCCTCCCTATTCCCTCTCCTCACTGGTAACCACTAGTTTGTTCTCTATATCGTGAGTCTCTTTTTTTGTTATACTTACTGGTTTGTTATTATTAAGTGAAAAAAAAAGGAGTAGAAGTGTAATATTATATATTATGTTATGGGATATTTTTTTCTGTGAAAGAAAACAAAGGAAATAAAGATCATAGTTTTGTTTTTTAAAAAAGTTATTTCAAGTGAAATAAAAAATATATAAAGGGTTTGTAACTTTCATAGATTACGATTTAACTTCAGCAAAATTTTGAAAAGATGGTTAAACAAATTTCAGTACGAATCTTTTTTTTTTCATAGTTAAAGGGCTTAAGTAAGAGAGGAAAACTGGGCTAAAATTAAAGTTAGACATGAAATTGCCTACAAAGAGAGCTGTATATCTTTTGCAGGTTCTAAACAAGTATCTCACTTTCTCTTTCAGTTCCTTATGCATGCTATACATGAGTGGTTTGCTACTGTCTAAGGATGTGGTAATAACTAAGAAAACTGCAGAATATTACTTTAAATTAGATTATCATGTTATTCTTTGGATCAAACCAATATTTTTGAGGAAAGTATATTATAAAGTTGAATTATAGTTTCAAGCCTCAAATGCAAAATGATAAATTCAAATTCCAGCAAGTGGCATTTTTTGACACGTCCAAAATATAGGAGGAATTTTCTACAATCTCTCTCTAAATAAGACTAAGTTTACTTTTGTTCTATTTATGTATGAAAGTATGTATTATGTATGTATGTATTTTTGGTAACAAATCACGTTTCTTTGTTTCTCTCTTATTGTCTTTTTGTCTGTCTCATCAATATTTCAGGCTCAAAATATCCAAAGTCAGAAAAATATTTCCCTTTTCTACCCTGCCCCAGGCCCCAAGTTTATCTCTTTTTCTGATGTCTCTATTTCTGTTAATACATCAGTCTTAGTTTACTAGGGTTGCCATAACAAAATATCACAAACTGGATGGCTTACACAATAGAAATTCATTTTCTCACAGTTCTGGAAGCTGGACAACTAGGATCAAAATGCTGGCAGTGTTGCTTCCCTATGAGGCCTCTCTCCTTGGCTTGCAGACGGCCGCCCTCTTGCTGCCTTTTCACGTGGTTGTCCCTCTGTGCTCATGTACCCCTGGTCTCTCTCTCTCTCTCTGTGTCCTAATTTCCTCTTCTTATATGACACCAATTGGATTGGATTAGGGTCCACCCTAATGGCCTCAGTTTAACTTAATTACCTTTATAAAGGCCCTATCTCCAAATACAGTCACATTCTGAGATATTGGGGTCTAGGACCTTGACATATGAATTTTAGAAGAACAAAATCGAGCCCATAACTACCCCAAAATGCTAATCATCCAAAACTCAAATTCTTTCTGACTCCTTTCTCTCTCTTCCTCTTTCCATTCAAATATGATTTGTATAAATCCTTCTGTAACATTTTTTCCTACTCTCCATATCCACTCTGATGGAAATTTCTTATCTAGACTAGTACTATAGGATGCTAACAAACTCTCCAATACTCTCTTACACATTTACTGCTAGATCTGTCTTTCAAAAACTTAGCAGTAATAATGCTACATCAACTCAACATCCTATGGTGACACCTAAATTATTGCCTAATAATAACTTAGACTGCTTTTTAAAGATGACCTTAGACTGCCTTTTAAGGCCTTTTCTGATCTCTTTCCAAAGAAGTCTCCAGTATTATATCCCTTGACTCTCTGCAGAATCTTTAGTCCTTAGAACAATGTATTTTATATTGTGGGTTAAAAAACTATTGGTGAATCATAAAACTAATTTCAACCAGCATTTGAGAAACCAAAGAATAGAATGAAATGAAATGGAATGAAATGGAATGGAATAGATCAGAATAATACTAAAAAGAATACCTAAACATTCATACATGTTATAAAGTTTTAGTTCAGACTCTTATTTTTCTTTCCCATCAAGCTATTCTTTGAGACTTTCCTGAACTTTTTATTTTATGCCTTTCTTTGAATATTTTCAAGAAGATACTATTACTTCATAGGTAATTAGATTGTACAACATATTAATATAAATTACACTGATCTTCCCAAGCAATAATTGTATTTCATGCACACAAGTACCTGCTTTCTGAAATCTTTCCTCTGACTACTGACTGGAAGGTGGGTTCAGAAGCTACAAGTGTGCCACATGACAACTGTGTACAGCAGCATGACAGCAGTAAAAGCATTAAGAACACCATATTTCTCAGCATTATTAGATTTCAAAGCCTCTTAAGCGCCCATCACTGGGCAATTTTTAATTTAACACTGAATGAACCTGAGCTATTAGTCATGTACAACTGTTGCTGCAGGTACTTAAAGAGATTTGTGTTGGTTAATCATCAACAGAGCCAAAGTGCTACAAACCAAGGACAAAGTGAAGGCCTAGGAATGAAAGCCTCTCTGAATACTGGGAACAGAAGTGAAGTCTGAGTGTTACAGCAAATAGTGGGATCGGAGGCCCTTCTTTAGCAGGATAAGGTAAGAACATAACAAAATCTCAGGTCCAGAGAAAGGAGAGTCATGGAGAACAGGAAGTTATTTCTGGGATGTTTTATTTTTGAAAGGAAAGAAAATTAAAGCAATGCCATATAATTAAAACTAATTTTAAATGATTGTATCTATCCAGTGATGTTGCAAACTAGCCTGTGATTGTTCCAGAAATAAAGTAGATGGAGCTGAGTCATCTCTCCCCTGGCAGTCCTTGCTCTGTCTATATATATATATTTTAACATCTTTATTGGAGTATAATTGCTTTACAATTGTGTGTTAGTTTCTGCTGTATAACAAAGTGAATCAGCTATACATATACATATATCCCCATATCTCCTTTTGAGTGACACTAAAAGAGATTAGCAAGGCAGAGAGAAGTTTGTCTCACACAAATCAAAACATGGGCATATGTTCAAAGACTAATTTTTTTCTTTTTAAAAATACATAGAAACATTGGATGAGGAATTAAATCTAGTTCAAGTCACCCACAGATTGTCATTTGGACTTTGATGGAATTGAAAGGGTTAGCCAGGCAAGATTTGTGCTGGAAAGAAATTACAGAAAAAATATATATGTATTATATTGTGTTCATTATTGTCAACACAATCAAAAGACTCATGCTTAGACATTTAATATTTTTCTCTATTTTAAACATGTCTCTAAGGTCTTGCTTTCAATTTCTACTTTGGATCAGTGGTTCTCAAATGCATTAGAATCACCTAGAGAGCTTGTCAAAAATGCATGCTTCAAGGCCATACTCAAGAAAATTCTGAATAAAAGGTCTAAGATGGGACCCTGGAATCTACTTTTTTAAACCTGTTCCCTTGCCCTACATGGATGTTCCTTTCACCAACAAAGAATTTTATATCAAAGGTGGTATATGGACCATATTTTCAGAAATATCACAGTAGATGCTGCTTAATTCCATCCCTTATGTACCTTTCTTAGCTACACAACCAACTTAAGATATTTACCAGACATGGGTATACTCCACCCTGACCAGGAAGAATATCTGCTACCTAAAGTGTGTGACCTAAAAGGCACCAAAATTTCCACTATGGCTAAGAATAATTCTCTCCCTAGCCAGTCAATTCTCTTATTATTTAGTCTGGTTATTCCCTAATAAGAATTATTAGAGGGCTATGCCAAAATATTGCATATTATCTTCAGAAGGTCACAATTTATCTGCCTGTATCGATTTGGAGCTGTCTTCTAATAGTTATGCGATAGTGATTCCTTACTGTATCATTAGTAACTTTTCAAACTATTTGCATCAGAATCACCAGGAAGAATAGTAAAAACTGAAGGGTTTTGGTACCTATTAAGACTTACTCAATCAAAAACTCCTGGTCATGACTTAAATATATTTACTTAGGAATTTTTAACAAACCCCTAGACTTTCTTGTGCACCACTACCAATCACTCTCTATGGAAGATTCAGAAGATAAATAAATTGCAATTTCTATTGAGCTATTCTTTCTACAACTTTGGAGCTAAGTTTCATTCCACTTCCCATTAAGAAAATGGGAAGTGGAATGAAAGGGAATGGGGGAGTGAGGGAAAACAAGTTAAATCTAAGGGAGATTCCGAAAGACAAGCCTAAATGTGAGGAGATTACTAGCAGAAATAGTCTCCTAAATTCACAGCTTTGCTATCACACCCAACTGGGATTTTAGTCCTGCTTTCTTGAGGTGAAGGAAGGTATCAGTTTCCGGGAGAACTTTTGCCTCCCATCATATGTCAACACTGGTAATAAAATCTGCACTGTAGCTGCGGTCACTTGGGATGATATAGAAAGGACAGAGACAAGTCTGTCCTGTAGAATTTGAAAGATTTGATTCACTTGACCTTGAATATATACCATGATTGTCATGAATTTAAGCAAAAAAATAATCTTAAGCAGAATCTAAAGAAATTAACAAAGCGCAGTACAATTTTTGAGAGAGGCAATGAAGGCTGATATTTATGGGCAGCATTGGATGGTATGGCCCCACCCATAAGTGATGACATGCTCCACAGTAAAATAAGTGCTGTGAGGTTATTGCTTCGATACAAACAGGTTCCAAAGAGCCATGACACTGTGAGTAATAACAACATTGCTGACCTTTCCTCATGGTGGGAGAAATAAACTTAGCCAAGAATGATGTACTGACAATAAAGAAACTAAAGAAATGGTTCCTAGACCAGAACATAAAGAGGTGGTGCTTGGACCCTATAATAAATCTTCACATGTACATGTACAATAAACAAATAAATAAGTACCTCTTCCCAACCCTATTATTTCAAGTCATCATTGATAATCGCTATTCTTCATATAGGACCATGAGTTTTGTAACATATTTGTAATCAAATTGATTATATTGACAGGTGCCTATAAAAATATTTACCTGAGGAACCCCAAGCCCTAGTGGTGGCCTTGATTCCCAATTCCTTCCAAGTACATGTCTGTCCCTCTGTCTCTGTCTTTCTCTCTGCCTTCTGCTACCTGTCTCTCCACTCTACTCCAAGTTACATCTTGTAACCAGCACTGAGGCTGGAGTGGAGGACTCCATCTATGGTCTTATCTAGTGACTTTACCAAACCTTGATATGTATTTGTGGTGCACAATACATGGAACTCAAGAAATCATGTCCTGATTTTTTTAAAAAATAACCATTGTTGTGAGGTGGATGGAGTTAGAGTCTGTCATACAGAGTGAAGTAAGTCAGAAAGAGAAAAACAAATACAGTATGCTAACACATATATATGGAATCTAAGGAAAAAAAAAAAAAAAAGCTCATGAAGAACCTAGGGGCAAGACGGGAATAAAGACACAGACCTACTAGAGAATGGACTTGAGGATATGGGGAGGGGGTGGGGTGAGATGTGACAGGGTAAGAGAGTGTCATGGACATATATACACTACCAAATGTGAAATAGATAGCTAGTGGGAAGCAGCCACATAGCACAGGGAGATCAGCTCGGTGCTTTGTGACCACCTAGAGGGGTGGGATAGGGAGGGTGGGAGGGAGGGAGATGCAAGAGGGAAGAGATATGGGAACATATGTATATGTATAACTGATTCACTTTGTTATAAAGCAGAAACTAACACACCATTGTAAAGCAATTATACTCCACTAAAGATGTTAAAAAAAAAAAAAAACAAAACCATTGTTGAAGTTTGGAAACTTACCACAAGGCAGCAGGATATACATATCTTCCTGATGAAGTTATTCTTCTCTTTCTGATAAAACTAATCAATTAATAAGTTTGCTGCCTGGATATTCAAAAGTTGGAACCAGGTGGTTGGAATAGAGTGGGCTGAGAGACTATTTTGACATTATTTCAAGTTATTCTTTCATTGGAAAAGTATTGAGGTTGCTTGGAATTGCACATATGCTGGTGATGACTTCTGATTGTAAGATGCTAAAGGCTTCTAAATATTGAAAGTTGAGAGGGATTTAAAGCCATCATAATTTAGCTTTGGAAATAGACTTTGTGGAGAGGAAATTAATCATAATTAACACTGAGATAGCATAGAGAAAGACATCATCAATTTATGCCCTAGTGTATTTCTTGAAATCTTGCTTACGATGGTATTTTCTTCTAAGATAGATAGATAAATAGATTGATAAATAATTTGAGGTTAATAAGTACTCTATTATAGTTTTAATAAATATTTCTATGCATTTTTGTCAAAAATACCTGTTAGGTTGGATAGTTATTTTTACTTCATCACAATATCCTGCACTTGAGGAATAAAGAACTGCTAAGGTTATTGATTTAGTGAGAGCCATTAATTTGGCAAAGTGCTTTGGAGAAATCAATTAGTGAAGGTCGGACCTTTAGATCCAAACTGTTCTTATCAACATATAAATAAAGAAAAAGCTCCCTTCTGAGTCCCATGCTTTCTCAGACATACGCCCAGCCTAATTCCACCACCTAAATTTTGCTCTGGCATCCTCTCTTGTCTCCTGTCTTCGCAATCCTTACCTTTCTGTTCCCATTAAATTCTAATATCTGCCTCTGGTAATAGTAAAAACAAAGGGTGCTCAGCAGAGACCTAGATAGCCAATTAGTCAAGGTCAGGGGTCCCAAAGAAAGCCACTTTATGTTTCTCCTTAGAAGAATAAGGCTGCTGAAAAAGAAAAAAAAAAAAGTAGATTTTACAAAATGGGAAATGGAAAACATATTGCATGTATTTAAAATGAATGATTTGAATATAAAGAAAATCCCTTTCTCCCTCAGTTCACTCTTCCTCCACCATGAAGGCATGAAACTTTAGAAGGAGTCAAGAGGGCTGTAAGACATGAGAAAATTTCCAACTATTCCAAATCATTATCCATATGTGGATTTTAAAAACCATTACTCCTATGAGATTGCTTTTCATTTATAAGGCTCCATGGGGCATTCTTTGGTCTTATATCCTGTATTCCTCCTTTGTCTGGATGTTATAAAGCAGTACAGAAACTCCATAGTTCATTCTGATGAATACCTTTGTTTACTTGGGAATATGATCTTCATCTCAGAAGGACTAGATGTAACATTTGATACAAAGGTCACCACTGCTATACTGCTTACAAATTACGATTTTTAATAGCCTTTCTGCCTTACACTTTACCCCCACCACTCATATATGCCTAGCATGAAAAGATCTGTTCTTCTGACAGGTTGAATATAAAACACTAGAGTTTTTGTTTAAATGAAAATCATTTTCAACGAGGCCTCTCAGTTCAATTAATAAGTATGGAAACTTGATGGAAGCTGTAACTTGTTACTGCTATTATGTTGCTCATCTGGAAATATGGTATTGTCAAATATATTTTCAATTTATCATACCCTATGGTAAAATATTTTAGACTAAAATTTCCTGTCCATCAGAGAGTATGGCCAGTTTTCAAATATGTACTGAGAATAATGTAAGTCAGCAAGATGTGATGGCCACATAGAAGAAAACTATGATCCCTGCTCTGTCCTGTCTAGTAGAACTCTATGAGATGTTATGCTCTCACAAAATAATAATAATAATAATAAATAAATAATTATTTTAAAAATTGTATCTAGACTGGCCCCTAGTTTTACACATTCAAAGGTCTGTAGAAGCCAAGTTGACCAGGAGACTAGAGAGCATGTTCTCCATCCCACTGAGTATCCACTATTGACTCCAGCCAATATTTGCCATGTAGCAATGTGGCCCTTGACTTGCCAATTCTTCTGGGTTTTCCAAAATGTAACATCATATTTCATATGTGAAATCTATCAATTTAGAAATGTTGGCCAGTAACTCAACTAAAAAAAGAAAACATTCTATGAACTAAACCACAAGCATGTGCAGGCCAGATGTGGCTGGCAAGCCATCAGTCTACAAGCCCTAGTCTAGATAAGTGATTTTAATTTTGCTTATTACCAGCAGCACTCAATTATTTGTGGTTTCTGCATTTAACATTCATCCCTCTATCTGTCTGCCTCCCTCTTCCATTTAATTACTGGATGTGATGGGCTCTTCATCATTTTGATTCCCAGAAGATGCCTCCAAACCTATGGAAATGCACTTCCCCAAGCTCATGATCATGATGAAAAGACAAGAAATAAGCCCTGATATAAATCCGTATATACAGAAGGATACAACTTTGTGATGACGAAAAAACATAAATAGACACGTGATTGAAAGAAAACATACTAAAATGTCTCCAGTGTATACCTCTGGGTAGTGAGAGGATGGGTAAATTTTGTTAAATGAATTTCTGTGTTTTGGACAATAAATGTATATTATGTATATAACAATTGAAAGAGTTTTCAGAGTATACTGCTCCTAGAAGTTAAGGAGTGGGGATGTATGGGAAGAAGGAAATTAGGGGAAATCATATTTTTTCCAAAAAAGATTGACTGTGGTCATGTCTTTTCGAATACAATTTATCTCACTCATTTTTTAGAGTTATAAATGTTGTAAGAATAAAAACTAATATTTACCAACAAACAGATGACCAGTTCAGCTTTTTTAAAAGAGGCCAACCCACCTTGGTCACCAAACCTGTCCCATTCAGGTACCATAAAAGGAAGAGATTGCTCTGAGAGTCTGCACAGCACATCCCACACAGATCCATCTTTCATGCTTGTACCATCTGAGTTTTTAAGGCCCCACATATTGCCATGCTTACCTCAAGGACCCGGTTTACTTTTATATGCACAGTTCACTTTGCAAGTGGAGAAAAATATGATTTGTCTGAGAATTCTCAAAAGACAGCATCCATAGAGTGGGCAGACCTATCTTGTGGAAACATGCCTGCATTGGTCATCAGAGTGCCTTCATTCCTTTAAGCTTCATCACATTCTTGCTACAGTCAAATGCCCACATTTTTGCAAAAGAATGTTATCATAGTGTGGCCGACAAGGGATTAATTTCCAAAATATACAAACAGCTCATACAGCTCAATATCAAAAAAATAAACAACCCAATCAAAAAGTGGGCAGAAGACCTAAATAAACATTTCTCCAAAGGAGACATACAGATGGCCAAGAGGCACATGAAAAGATGCTCAACATCGCTAATTACAATATTAGAGAAACGCAAATCAAAACTCCAATGAGATACCATCTCACACCTGTCAGAATGGCTATCATCAAAAGGTCTGCAACTAATAAACTCTGGAAAGGGTGTGAAAAAAGGGAACCCTCCTACACTGTTAGTGAGAATGTAAATTGGTACAGCCACTATGGAAGACAGAATGGAGATTCCTTAAAAAACTAAAGATAGAGCTACATATGATCCAGCAATCCCATTCCTGGACCTATATACATAAAAGATACATGCACCCCAATATTCATAGCAGCACCATTCACAATAGCCAAGACATGGAAGCAACCTAAATGTCCATCAACAGATGAATGGATAAAGAAGATGTGCCATGTGTGTGTGTGTATATATATATATATATATATATATATATATATATATATACACACACACACACACACACACACAATGGAATATTACTCAGCCATAAACAACAATGAAATAATGCCATTTGCAGCAACATAGATGGACATAGAGATTATCATACTAAGTGAAGTAAGTCAGACAGAGAAAGACAAATATCATATGACATCACTCATATGTGGAATCTGAAAAAGTGATACAAATGAACTTATTTACAAAACAGAAATAGACTCACAGACATAAAAGACAAACTTATCATTACCAAAGGGGGGTAGGGGAGGGGAGGGATAAATTAGGAGTTTGGTATTAACATATATACACTACTATATATAAAATAGATAAACAGTAAGGGCCTACTCTATAGCAAAGGGAACTATATTCAATATCTTGTAATAACCTATTATAGAAAAGAATTTTTTAAAGTATATATATATAGATATATATTGGTATATATATAATATATACATAGGTATATATGTATGTATAACTGAATCACTTTGCTGTACACCTGAAACTAACACAACACTATAAATCAACTACACTTCAATTAAAAATAAAATTTTTTAAAAGAATGTTATCATAAGCATTTGAAAATATTTTTTAAATAAATTAAGGCACACAGAGACTTATGCAGATAATTAGGCACATAAATTATATTGCATTTTCAAGTTTACTGTTGTATTATAAATTTGTTTCTTATTAAAATTTACCCCTTATTTTTTTTTATTGGAGTGTAACTGCTTTACAATGTTGTGTTAGTTTCTGCTTTACAACTAAGTGAATCAGCTATATATATATATACATATATCCCCTCCCTCTTGACCTCCCTCCCTCCCTGCATCCCACCCATCTAGGTCATCACAGAGCACCAAGCTGAGCTCCCTGTGCTACACTGCAGGTTCCCACTAGCTATCTATTTTACTACATGGTAGTGTATTTATGTCAAACCTAATCTCCCAATTCATCCCACCTTCCCCTGCCCCCTCTGTGTCCACATATCCGTTCTCTACATCTATGTCTCTATTCCTGGAAGTAGGTTCATCTGTACCATTTTGCTAGATTCCACATACATGCGTTAATATACGATATTTGTTTTTCTGTTTCTGGCTTACTTCACTCTGTATGACAGACTCTAGGTCCATCCACGTCTCTACAAATGACCCAGTTTCATTCCTTTTTATGGCTAAGTAAAATTCCATTGTATATATGTAGCACACCTTCTTTATCCATTCATCTGTCTATGGACACTTAGGTTGTTTCCATGTCCTGGCTATTGTAAATAGTGCAGCAATGAACATTGGGGTACATGCGCATTTTTGTTTTGTTTTGTTTTGTTTTTTAGCATCTTTATTGAAGTATAATTGCCTTACAATGGTGTGTTAGCTTCTGCTTTATAACAAAGTGAATCAGTTATACATATACAATATGTTCCCATTTCTCTTCCCTCTTGCATCTCCCTCCCTCCCACCCTCCCCATCCCACCCCTCTAGGTGGTCACAAAGCACCGAGCTGATATCCCTGTGCTATGCGGCTGCTTCCCACTAGCTATCTATTTTACATTTGGTAGTGTATATATGTCCATGACACTCTCTTACCCTGTCACATCTCACCCCACCCCCTCCCCATATCCTCAAGTCCATTCTCTAGTAGGTCTGTGTCTTTATTCCCGTCTTGCCACTAGGTTCTTCATGGCCTTTTTTTTTTTTTTCCTTAGATTCCGTATATATGTGTTAGCATACTGTATTTGTTTTTCTCTTTCTGACTTACTTCGCTCTGTATGACAGACTCTAACTCCATCCACCTCATTACAAATACCTCCATTTCATTTCTTTTTATGGCTGAGTAATATTCCATTGTATATATGTGCCACATCTTCTTTATCCATTCATCTGTCGATGGACATTTAGGTTGCTTCCATGTCCTGGCTATTGTAAATAGAGCTGCAATGAACATTTTGGTACATGGCTCTTTTTGAATTATGGTGTTCTCAGGGTATATGCCCAGTAGTGGGATTGCTGGGTCGTATGGTAGTTCTATTTGTAGTTTTTTAAGGAACCTCCATACTGTTCTCCATAGTGGCTGTATCAATTTACATTCCCACCAACAGTGCAGGAGTGTTCCCTTTCCTCCACACCCTCTCCAGCATTTATTGTTTCTAGATTTTTTGATGATGGCCATTCTGACCGGTGTGAGATGATATCTCATTGTAGTTTTGATTTGCATTTCTCTAATGATTAATGATGTTGAGCATTCTTTCATGTGTCTGTAGGCCATCTGTATATCTTCTTTGGAGAAATGTCTATTTAGGGGTCTTCTGCCCATTTTTGGATTGGGTTGTTCGTTTTTTTGTTATTGAGCTGCATGAGCTGCTTGTAAATCTTGGAGATTAATCCTTTGTCAGTTGCTTCATTTGCAAATATTTTCTTCCATTCTGAGGGTTGTATTTTGGTCTTGTTTATGGTTTCCTTTGCTGTGCAAAAGCTTTTAAGTTTCATTAGGTCCCATTTGTTTATTTGTGTTCTTATTTCCATTTCTCTGGGAGCTGGGTCAAAAAGAATCTTGCTGTGATGTATGTCATAGAGTGTTCTGCCTATGTTTTCCTCTAAGAGTTTGATAGTGTCTGCCCTTACACTTAGGTCTTTAATCCATTTTGAGTTTATTTTTGTGCATGGTGTCAGGGAGTGTTCTAATTTCATACTTTTACATGTATCTGTCCAATTTTCCCAGCACCACTTATTGAAGAGGCTGTCTTTTCTCCACTGTATATGCTTGCCTCCTTTATCAAAGATAAGGTGACCATATGTGTGTGGGTTTATCTCTGGGCTTTCTATCCTGTTCCATTGATCTATATTTCTGTTTTTGTGCCAGTACCATACTGTCTTGATTACTGTAGCTTTGTAATATAGTCTGAAGTCAGGGAGCCTGATTCCCCCAGCTCCGTTTTTCGTTCTCAAGATTGCTTTGGCTATTCGGGGTCTTTTGTGTTTCCATGCAAATTGTGAAATTTTTTGTTCTAGTTCTGTGAAAAATGCCAGTGGTAGTTTGATAGGGATTGCATTGAATCTGTAGATTGCTTTGGGTAGTAGAGTCATTTTCACAATGTTGATTCTTCCAATCCAGGAACATGGTATATCTCTCCATCTATTTGTATCATCTTTAATTTCTTTCATCAGTGTCTTATAATTTTCTGCATACAGGTCTTTTGTCTCCTTAGGTAGGTTTATTCCTAGATATTTTATTCTTTTTGTTGCAATGGTAAACGGGAGTGTTTTCTTAATTTCACTTTCAGATTTTTCATCATTAGTGTATAGAAATGCAAGAGATTTCTGTGCATTAATTTTTTATCCTGAGACTTTACCAAATTCATTGATTAGCTCTAGGAGTTTTCTGGTAGCCTCTTTAGGATTCTCTATGTATAGTATCATATCATCTGAAAATAGTGACAGCTTTACTTCTTCTTTTCCGATTTGGATTCCTTTTATTTCTTTGTCTTCTCTGATTGCTGTGGCTAACACTTCCAAAACTATGTTGAATAATAGTGGTGAGAGTGGGCAACCTTGTCTTGTTCCTGATCTTAGTGGAAATGGTTTCAGTTTTTCACCATTGAGGACAATGTTGGCTGTGGGTTTGTCATATATGGCCTTTATTATGTTGAGGAAAGTTCCCTCTATGCCTACTTTCTGCAGGGCTTTTATCATAAATGGGCGTTGAATTTTGTCGAAAGCTTTCTCTGCATCTATTGAGATGATCATATGGTTTTTCTCCTTCAATTTGTTAATATGGTGTATCACATTGATTGGTTTGCGTATATTGAAGAATCCTTGCATTCCTGGGATAAACCCCACTTGATCATGGTGTATGATCCTTTTAATGTGCTGTTGGATTCTGTTTGCTAGTATTTTGTTGAGGATTTTTGCATCTATGTTCATCAGTGATATTGGCCTGTAGTTTTCTTTCTTTGTGACATCTTTGTCTGGTTTTGGTATCAGGGTGATGGTGGCCTCGTAGAATGAGTTTGGGAGTGTTCCTCCCTCTGCTATATTTTGGAAGAGTTTGAGAAGGATAGGTGTTAGCTCTTCTCTAAATGTTTGATAGAATTCACCTGTGAAGCCATCTGGTCCTGGGCTTTTGTTTGTTGGAAGGTTTTTAATCACAGTTTCAATTTCAGTGCTTGTGATTGGTCTGTTCATATTTTCTATTTCTTCCTGGTTCAGTCTCGGCAGTTTGTGCATTTCTAAGAATCTGTCCATTTCTTCCAGGTTGTCCATTTTATTGGCGTAGAGTTGCTTGTAGTAATCTCTCATGATCTTTTGTATTTCTGCAGTGTCAGTGGTTACTTCTCCTTTTTCATTTCTAATTCTATTGATTTGAGTCTTCTCCCTTTTTCTCTTGATGAGTCTGGCTAATGGTTTATCAATTTTGTTTATCTTCTCAAAGAACCAGCTTTTAGTTTCATTGATTTTTGCTATTGTTTCCTTCATTTCTTTTTCATTTATTTCTGACCTGATCTTTATAATTTCTTTCCTTCTGCTAGCTTTGGGGTTTTTTTGTTTTTCTTTCTCTAATTGCTTTAGGTGCAAGGTTAGGTTGTTTATTCGAGATGTTTCCTGTTTCTTGAGGTAGGCTTGTATTGCTATAAACTTCCCTCTTAGCACTGCTTTTGCTGCGTCCCATAGGTTTTGGGTCATCGTATGTCCATTGTCATTTGTTTCTAGGTATTTTTTGATTTCCCCTTTGATTTCTTCAGTGATCACTTCGTTATTAAGTAGTGTATTGTGTAGCCTCCATGTGTTTTTATTTTTTACAGATCTTTTCCTGTAATTGATATCTAGTCTCATAGCGTTGTGGTCGGAAAAGATACTTGATACGATTTCAATTTTCTTAAATTTACCAAGGCTTGATTTGTGACCCAAGATATGATCTATCCTGGAGAATGTTCCATGAGCACTTGAGAAAAATGTGTATTCTGTTGCCTTGGGGTGGAATGTCCTATAAATATCAATTAAGTCCATCTTGTTTAATGTATCATTTAAAGCTTGTGTTTCCTTATTTATTTTCATTTTGGATGATCTGTCCATTGGTGAAAGTGGGGTATTAAAGTCCCCTACTATGATTGTGTTGCTGTCGATTTCCCCTTTTATGGCTGTTAGTATTTGCCTTATGTATTGAGGTGCTCCTATGTTGGGTGCATAAATATTTACAATTGTTATACCTTCCTCTTGGATCGATCCCTTGATCATTATATAGTGTCCTTCTTTGTCTCTTGTAATAGTCTTTATTTTAAAGTCTATTTTGTCTGATATGAGAATTGCTACTCCAGCTTTCTTTTGATTTCCATTTGCATGGAATATCTTTTTCCATCCCCTCACTTTCAGTCTGTATGTGTCTCTAGGTCTGAAGTGGGTCTCTTGTAGACAGCATATATAGGGGTCTTGTTTTTGTATCCATTCAGCCAGCCTGTGTCTTTTGGTGGGAGCATTTAATCCATTTACATTCAAGGTAATTATCGATATGTATGTTCCTATTCCCATTTTCTTAAATGTTTTGGGTTTGTTATTGTAGGTGTTTTCCTTCTCTTGTGTTTCTTGCCTAGAGAAGTTCCTTTAGCATTTGTTGTAAAGCTGGTTTGGTGGTGCTGAACTCTCTCAGCTTTTGCTTGTCTGTAAAGGTTTTAATTTCTCCATCACATCTGAATGAGATCCTTGCTGGGTAGAGTAATCTTGGTTGTAGGTTTTTCTCCTTCATCACTTTAAGTATATCCTGCCACTCCCTTCTGGCTTGCAGAGTTTCTGCTGAAAGATCAGATGTTAACCTTATGGGGATTCCCTTGTGTGTTATTTGTTGTTTTTCCCTTGCTGCCTTTAATATGTTTTCCTTATATTTAATTTTTGACAGTTTGATTAATATGTGTCTTGGCGTGTTTCTCCTTGGGTTTATCCTGTATGGGACTCTCTGTGCTTCCTGGACTTGATTAACTATTTCCTTTCCCATATTAGGGAAGTTTTCAACTACAATCTCTTCAAATATTTTCTCAGTCCCTTTCTTTTTCTCTTCTTCTTCTGGGACCCCTATAATTCGAATGTTGGTGCGTTTAATGTTGTCCCCGAGGTCTCTGAGACTGTCCTCAGTTCTTTTCATTCTTTTTTCTTTATCCTGCTCTGCAGTAGTTATTTCCACCATTTTATCTTCCAGGTCACTTATCCTTTCTTCTGCCTCAGTTATTCTGCTATTGATCCCATCTAGAGTATTTTTAATTTCATTTATTGTGTTCTTCATCATTGCTTGGTTCCTCTTTAGTTCTTCTACATCCTTGTTAAATGTTTCTTGCATTTTGTCTATTCTATTTCCAAGATTTTGGATCATCCCTACTATCATTATTCTGAATTCTTTTTCAGGTAGATTACCTATTTCCTCTTCATTTGTTAAGTCTAGTGTGTTTTGACCCTGCTCCTTCATCTGCTGTGTGTTTTTCTGTCGTCTCATTTTGCTTATCTTACTGTGTTTGGGGTCTCCTTATCACAGGTTGCAGGTTCGTAGTTCCCGTTGTTTTTGGTATCTGTCCCCAGTGGCTAAGGTTGGTTCAGTGGGTTGTGTAGGCTTCCTGGTGGAGGGAACTAGTGCCTGAGCTCTGGTGGATGAGGCTGGATCTTGTCTTTCTGGTGGGCACGTCCACGTCTGGTGGTGTATTTTGGGGTGTCTGTGGCCTTATTATGATTTTAGGCAGCCTCTCTGCTAATGGATGGGGCTGTGTTCCTGTCTTGCTAGTTGTTTGGCATAGGGTGTTCAGCGCTGTAGCTTGCTGGTCATTGAGTGATGCTGGGTCTTGATGTTGAGATGGAGATCTCTGAGAGATTTTTGCCGTTTGGTATTACGTGGAGCTGGGACGTCTCTTGTGGACCAGTGTCCTGAAGTTGGCTCTCCCACCTCCGAGGTATGGCCCTGATGCCTGACTGAAGCACCAAGAGCCTTTCGTCCACACGGCTCAGAGTAAAAGGGAGAAAAAATAGAAAGAAAGAAAGAAAGAAAGAGGCTATAATATAGTGAAGTAAAATAAAGCTATTATAAAGCAAAGCTATACAGACAAAATCTCCCCCAGAAGCATATACATATACACTCACAAAAAAAAAGGAAAAGGGGAAAAATTAATCTATCCTGCTCCCAAAGTCCACCTCCTGAATTTGGGATGATTCGTTGTCTATTCAGGTATTCAACAGATGCAGGCACATCAAGTTGTTTGTGGAGTTTTAATCCGCTTCTTCTGAGGCTGCTTGGACAGATTTCCCCTCCTCTTCTCTGTTCGCACAGCTCCTGGGGATCAGCTTTGGATTTGGACCCGCCTCTGCGTGTAGGTCGCCTGAGGGCGTCTGTTCCCCGCCCAGACAGGACGGGGTTAAAGAGCAGCTGCTTGGGGGGTTCTGGCTCACCCAGGCCGCGGGGAGGGAGGGGTACAGAGGAGGCGGGGTGAGCCTGCGGCGTCAGAGGCCGGCGTGACGTTGCACCAGCCTGAGGTGCGCAGTGCGTTCTTCCGGGGAAGTTGTCCCTGGATCACGGGATGCTGGCAGTGGCGGGCTGCACGGGCTCCCCGGAGGGGCGGTGTGGAGAGTGACCTGTGCTCGCACACAGGCTTTTTGGAGGCGGCAGCAGCAGCCCCAGCGTCTCACACCCGTCTCTGGGGTCCGCGCTGATAGCCGCGGCTCGCGCCAGTCTCTGGAGTTCGTTTAGGCGGCGCTCTGAATCCCCTCTCCTTGCGCGCCGCGAAACAAAGAGGCAAGAAAAAGTCTCTTGCCTCTTCAGCAGCTGCAGACTTTTTCCCGGACTCCCTCCCGGCTAGCTGTGGTGCGCTAACCCCTTCAGGCTGTGTTCACGCCGCCAACCCCAGTCCTCTCCCTGCGATCCGATCCGACGGAAGCCCGAGCCTCCGCTCCCAGCCCCGCCCGCCCCGGCGGGGGAGCAGACAAGCCTCTCGGGCTGGTGAGCGCTGCTCGGCGCCGAGCCTCCGTGCAGGAAGTGCGGGAATCTCTCCGCTTTGCCCTCCACACCCCTGTGGCTGAGCTCTCCTCCGTGGCTCCGAAGCTTCCCCCCTCTGCCACCCGCAGTCTCTGCCCGCGAAGGGGCTCCTAGTGCGTGGAAATCTTTCCTCCTTCACAGCTCCCTCCCACTGGTGCAGGTGCCGTCCCTATTATTTTGTCTCTGTTATTTCTTTTTTCTTTTGCCCTACCCAAGTACGGGGGGAGTTTCTTGCCTTTTGGGAGGTCTGACGTTTTCTGCCAGCGTTCAGTGGGTGTTCTGTAGGAGCAGTTCCACGTGTAGATGTATTTCTACTGTATCTGTGGGAAGGAAGGTGATCTCCGCGTCTTACTCTTCCGCCATCTTCTCTCCTCTCCGCTCCATGTGCCTTTTTGAATTATGGTTTTCTCAGGGTATATGCCCAGTAGTGGGATTGCTGGGTCACATGGTAGTTCTATTTTTAGGTTTCTAAGGAACCTCCATACTGTTCTCCATAGTGGTTGTATCAATTTACATTCCCACCAACAGTGCAAGAGGGTTCCCTTTTCTCCACACCCTCTCCAGCATATGTTGTTTGTAGATTTTTTAATGATGGCCATTCTGACCAGTGGGAGGTGATACCTCATTGTAGTTTTGATTTGCATTTCTCTAATAATTAGTGATGTTGAGTGTCTTTTCATGTGCCTCTTGGCCATCTGTATGTCTTCTTTGGTGAAATGTCTATTTAGGTCTACCACCCATTTTTTGATTGGGTTGTTTGTTTTTATATATATATTTTTTTAATATTTTTTTTTAATTAATTAATTTATTTATTTTTGCCTGTGTTGGTTCTTCGTTTCTGTGCGAGGGCCTTCTCCAGTTGTGGCGAGCGGGGGCCACTCTTCATCGCGGTGCGTGGGCCTCTCACTGTAGCGGCCTCTCTTTGCGGAGCACGGCTCCGGACGCGCAGGCTCAGTAGTTGTGGCGCACGGGCTTAGTTGCTCCGCGGCATGTGGGATCTTCCCAGACCAGGGCTCGAACCCGTGTCCCCTGCATTGGCAGGCAGACTCTCAACCACTGCGCCACCAGGGAAGCCCGGATTGTTTGTTTTTTTGATATTGAGTGGCACGAGCTGTCTGTATATTTTGGAAATTAATCCTTTGTCCATTGCTTCGATTGCAAATATTTTCTCCCGTTCTGAGAGTTGTCTTTTCACCTTGTTTATGACTTCCTTTTCTTTCAAGATAACCCCTTCTATCTTCCTTTCCCATAACCTATTCTCGTCTATCTTTTCTCTTTCTCCTTTTCCTTTTCTTTCTCCATTTTTCTCCCTGAAAGCTTCCAAAGGTAGCTGGGTGTAAGAAGAAACCCACATTTATTTATTGAAATACATCTCATCATTCATAATCAACAAGAGAAAAGGACAAACTAAAATACATATATATTCATATACACACACACCTCTTAATATTTAATGCATCACTTAAGAGTGGATTTGACTACAAGTAACAAAACACTTGAGAATAACTTAAATAGAACTTATTTTTCTCAAGGAACAAGAAGTCCAAAGGTAGGCATTTTCTAGCATTAAGTTTAGCTTTTCTGAGATGCCACCAGGGACCCAAGCTCTTTCCATTCTTCTCCTCCACCACTTTAACAGTGTTCACTTTCATCTGTTTTCTTGTCACCTCATGGTTACAAGCTCTAGCTTGTAAGCAGACATCACATCAAGAAAATATGAACAACAGTATCAGCTGCTTCACCCTTTCATCAAGAAAGATACACAGGGAGCTCTACTCAATACACTGTAATGACCTATACGGGAAAAGAATATAAAAAAGAGTGGATGTATGTATATATATAACTGGTTCACTTTGCTGTACACCTGAAACTAACACAACATTGTAAATCAACTATACTCCAATAAAAAAAAAATTTTTTTTTTAACAATAAAGAAAGAAAGAAAAAGTTTTTCCAGAAACCCTTGCAGACATTCACTTCAATCTCATTGGTTAGATTATAACCTTTCAAACTATTAGAATTGTGTCACATGGTCAAACCTAGCTGCAAAGAAAGTTAGGAAAGGGAATATATACCTAGAGATACTGCTAAATCACACAAAATTCATGTTTTGTTAACAACAAGAAGAAGATGATAGATATCAAATAAGCAAATAATAGTTTTTGCCACAGTGACTTATTTAAAGGGTAGCAAAAGCATTCCCTGATGTCATATACATTAACTCAACTAGGCTAACAGAGGACCCAGTAAGACCCTTAGAAACCTATTTGAAGAATAAATTTAAATAATCTCTAATTAGCATAATGGCTGTGCTTAGTGGAGTGGTACTTTTGAATTGCTTTGGTGCTTTTGAAGAAAATTCTCTTAGTACATAAAATTTTTTCTTTCCAAAATTTTTGTCCCATTGAAACAGGATTTGCTTTGGAAAGGTAAACCTGAGCCCTGGCTACTCATATTTTACCAATTCAAAGCCATTAGAATGTGAATGTTCTATTATTACTACACTGCTTTAAAACAAAGCATGATACTTAATTTAGAGTGCTAAATTCAGGGACTTCCCTGGTGGTGCAGTGGTTAAGAATCCGCCTGTCAATGCAGGGGACAAGGGTTTGAGCTCTGGTCCGGGAAGATCCCACATGCTGTGGAGCAACTAAGCCCATGCACCACAACTACTGAGCCTGATCTCTAGAGCTGGCGAGCCACAACTACTGAGCCCACGTGCCACAACTACTGAAGCCCACGGACCTAGAGCCTGTGCTCCGCAACGAGAGAAGCCACCGCAATGAGAAGCCTGCGCACCGCAACAGAGTAGCCCCCGCTTGCTGCAACTAGAGAAAGGCCTGCGTGAAACAACAGAGACCCAACGCAGCCAAAAATTAATTAATTAATTAACTAATTAAATTTAGAGTGTTGAATTCAGAGATTGAAGTAGAATTTTAAATAATATACAAACAGTACTGAAAAGACCATTGAAATGACAAATAATTTTATTTCAAATCCTTTATACAGGTATACCTTGTTTATTTTGCTTCACTGTATTGTGCTTCACAGATGTTGCATTTTTTACAAATTGAAAGTTTGTGGCAACCCTCCATCAAGCAAGCCTATCGGACCATTTTTCCAACCTATTTGTTCTCTTCATGTCTCTGTCATATTTTAACAATTCTCACAATATTTCACAATTTTTCATTATTGTTATATTTGTTATGGTGATCTGTGACCAGTGATCCTTTATGTTACCATGGTAGTTGTTTTGATGCACCCCAAACCTCGCCCATAAGAGAGTGTACTTACAGGGAGATCAGCTTGGTGCTTTGTGACCACCTAGAGGGGTGGGATGGGGAGGGTGGGAGGGAGGGAGACGCAAGAGGGAAGAGATATGGGAACATATGTATATGTATAACTGATTCACTTTGTTATAAAGCAGAAACTAACACACCATTGTAAAGCAATTATACTTCAATAAAGATGTTTAAAAAAAAAAAAGAGAGTGTACTTAATCAATAAATGTTGTTTGTGTTCTGACTGCCCACTGACTGGCCATTCCCCCATCTCTCTTGCACTCCTCAGGCCTCCTTATTCCCTGAGACATGACAATATTACAATTAGGGCAATTAATAAGCCTACAGTGGCCTCTAAGGGTTCAAGTGAAAGGAAAAGTCGCGCATCTCTCACTTTCAATCAAAAGCTGGAACTGATTAAGCTTAGTGAGAAAGGCATGTCCAAAACCAACATGGGCTGAAAGTGAGGCCTCTTGTGCCAAACAGTTAGCCAAGTTGTGAATGCAAAGAAAAAGCTCTTAAAGGAAATTAACAGTGCTGCTCCAGTGAACACATGGATGATAAGAAAGAGAAATAACCTTATTGCTGATATGGAGAAAGTTTCAGTGGTCTGGATAGAAGATAAAACCAGCCACAATATTCCCTTCAGCCAAAGCCTAATCCAGAGAAAGGCCCTAACTAACTCTCTTTGATTCTTTGAAGGCTGAGAGAGGAGAGGAAGCCGCAGAAGAAAAGTTTGAAGCTAGCAGAGTTTGGTTCATGTGGTTTAAGGAAAGAAGCCATCTTTATAACATAAAAAATGCAAGGTGAAGCAGCAAGTGCTGATGTACAAGCCATAGAAGTTATCCAGAAGATCTAGCTCAGATAATTAATGAAGGTCACTACACTAAACAACACATTTTCAATGTAGATGAAACAGCCTTATATTGGAAGAAGATGCCATCTAGGACTTTCATAGCTAGAGAGGAGAAGTCAATGCCTGGCTTCAAAGCATCAAAGGACAGGCTGACTCTCTTGTTAGGGGATAATGCAGCTGGTGACTTTAAGTTGAAGCCAATGCTCATTTACAATTCTGACAATCCCAAGGCTGTTAAGAATTGTGCCAAATCTACTCTGCCTCTGCTCTATTAATGGAACAACAAAGCCTGGATGGCAGCACATCTGTTTACAGCATGGTTTACTGAATATTTTAAGCTATTAAGACCCACTGCTCAGAAAAAGATTCCTTTCAAAATATGACTGCTCATTAACAACACACCTGGTCACTCAAGAGCTCTGATGGAGATTTACAATGAGATTAATGTTGTTTTCCTGCCTGCTAACACAACATCCATTCTGCAGCCATGCATCAAGGAGTCATTTTGACTTTCATTTCTTATTGTTTAAGAAATGCATTTTGTAAGGCTATAGCTGCCTATAGTGATAGTGATTCCACAGTGGATCTAAGCAAAGTAAATTGAAAACCTTCTGACAAGGATTCATCATTCTGGATGTCATTACGTGTATTTGTGATTCATGGGAAGAGGTCAAAATACCAACATCTACAGGCATTTGGAAGAAATTTATTCCAACTCTCATGAATGACTTTAGAGGGGTTCAAGACTTCAGTGGAGGAAGTAACTGCAGATGTGGTGGAAATAGCAAGAGAACTAGAATGAGAAGTGAAGCCTGAAGATGGAACTGAATTGCTACAATCTCATGATTAAACTTCAATGGATAAGGAGTTGATTTTTATAGATGAGCAGAGAAAGTAGTTTCTTGAGATGGAACCTACTCCTGATGAAGATTGTGTGAAGATTGTTGAAATGACAACAAAGGAGTTAGATGACATAAACTTAGTTGATAAAGCAGAAACAGGGTTTGAGAGGATGACTCTAATTTTGAAAGAAGTCCTACTGTGGGTAAAGTGCTATCAAACAGCATTGCGTGCTATAGAGAAATTTTTCCTGAAGGGATCAATGTGGCAAATTTCACTGTTGTCTTATTTTAAGAAATCGCCACAGCCACCTCAACTTTCAGCAAACACCACCCTGATCAGTCAGCAGCCCTCAACATCGAGGCAAGACCCTCCACCAGCAAAAAGATGGCAACTCATCAAAGGCTCAGATAATTGTTAGCATTTTTTAGCAATATAGTTTTTTGTTTTTTGTTTTTCTGATTCCTGGGACCCTATTTGGACTCAGTGGGAATCACTGAGGGCCCAGGAATCTGCTTCTTTTTTTTTTTTTTGGCCACGCCACACAGCTTGGGGGATCTTAGTTCCCAGACCAGGGATTGAACTCATGCCCCCTGCAGTGGAAGCGTGGAGTCCTAACCACTGGACCACCAGGGAATTCCCAGCAATATAATATTTTTATTTAAGGTATGTACATTGTGTTTTTAGACATAATGCTACTGCAAGCTTAATAGACTACAGGAGAGTGTAAACATAACTTTTATATGCACTAAGAAACCTAACAATTTGTGTGACTTGCTTTATTGTGATATTCACTTTATTGCAGTGATCTGGAATCAAACCCACAAGATATCATGCCTGTGTTTTACAGTGTCCTAACAACATAATTTTGACTAAATGGAAGTAATCAAAACCTGTGATGTTGAAAATAGTATTTATAGGCCATAAACAAGCTATAGTAGAGTCTCACATTTCCAGAAAAATAATAATGGTGACTTCAACTAAGCCAAATTTCCTAATCTCTAAGATGGTAAATACATTCTAGGAAAAATCTGCATAACTTATAGGCTCCCACTGTTGTTTTCTTTTCTAAATCTTCTGGAATGTACAGATGTTAAGAACCCAAAAGCATCTGAATCACTTTTTCTTTTTTCCAATTATGCCATGCTTCTCAGTTGTTCTCTTTCTCCTTTCAGGTTTTCTCTGCGCTCTGCAGATTTCCTTCACCCACAACCACCACCACCTCCCATCCTTCCTTTTTTCTCCTCATCTTATCACCCCCACCAGCTGTCTTCCTTTGACACTTCCTGAGGTTTGCTCCAGATCTCTCAGAAAGTCAGATCAGAATCAAGGGGAAAATATCTGGTTCCATAACCCTGAGGGTGGGTGCTGTCTGAGTGCACATTATAATTTGGAGCTGGGCTGGTGTGTGAGTGACAACCTAACACACCATCTTAAGAGCTTCATGATTTCAGTTTAGTTTGTTTTAGAAGGGATTTTCAGCTCTTTGACACTTTTTCTTACTCTCCTTTTGTCTTTTTTTTCCCCTTTTCAATTTAGTTATTGTTTATAGATATTTGGTATCAAATGATTTAAATTAAACTTGTTTATGGTGACAGAAGATTTTCAATTTTAGAAATTGGAAAGCCCTCTGGGTAAATGCCAGCCCCTTCTGTCCTCCCTGCCACCACACAAACCTATTCATCCAGCACAAAGCTGCAATAATAGATTCTGATATGGACTACAAAGAAGTGAGGGATTTTTCCAAATAAAACTCCCTTTTATTATTTGTTCGGCCTCCTTATTTAGCCCAAGTATGCGTCATTAAATTAATCTTTAAAGTGCCTCTTTAAGTGACTAACAATTCTCATTTCAACTGTTATGGCATAAAATTTAAATGCAATTATACACAAAGAAATTGCTTTCTTCCTTTGTACCTGATAATGACAAGGTCATAATCTGCCCTAAATCTATATTCTTTGCTTAGCCATTTGTGATACAGTTTATTGTAGGTATTAAGTGCTATTTAATGAAATAGCTTATAATATTAAGAAAGTGTTCTGTTCTCTAGAGGCAAAATGGTAGTAATTCAGCCGTTTACGCAAAAGCTTTTGAAAAATAAGGGTTTCAACTTGGTTTTGGTATGTGAATTAGTTGTGTAGCCATCTGAATACTTCGCTGTTACACATCACTCTCCACATTGCTGGATTATCAAAACAGAGCCTCAAAGCACAGCTTTGTCTTTCTGAGAGAAGGTCTTAATTATGAGTACTACATATTTGGGATTTAGTTTATTCCCATATTTATTCCCTTATGTAACACATGGAATCTGCTTGTTTTGCTTAAGTTAGGAAGAAAAGGTCACAGAGAAGTAGGTTGTCATAACCAAGTCAGCCTGGGCTGAAGAACAGTAATCACTAAGTAAATGGCAATTCCTAAAACATACCAAATAATTAACAGGAAAAAGTAAGGCAGCGTCGAATGGTTTGAAAATTAGAATTTATGTGTTTTGAATTTTTCCCCCTGGAACTGGAAATGACCTTGGAGATAATCTAATGGAGAGCCTTCACTTTGCACTGACTGAAATCCAGAGGGCAAAATGAGTCCACTGCGATTCCAAGCCAGTTCATTGCCTGAATCCAGACTCCAGCAAGGTTCGTTTCCCCCCCGCCCCACCGTGACCTCCCCCTGAAGGTGTGGCCTGAGATAATGTCTTAACATTCTTCAGTAGATACTACTTGGACTTGATGATACATTCAATATGGTTTTAAAACTTGGCCCTTTTGTGTCATAGGTGGGAAAGTGAACAGCGGGAACATGAAAATTGTCTTAGGGTAGCTTTTAATTGAAGGAATAGTAATTAATGTGAATAAATATTCAATGCCAAGATGTTTCTGAAAATGTGTGTAATAAGTGTTCAAAACAAGTAAGAATTCTCAAATTAATATTAATGTCTATGTTGGTTTATGACCTGCCAAATGTGAATTCTTTCCTCAAATACTCATGTGAATTGGCTATTATTATTTGACAGGACACATTTAACCTGCAGCAAAATTCAACATTTTACTACCCGTAGCATTATTTGAAAGCTAATCAATATCTTTGCTAAAGCTCCAGGCACTAGAAGCTAATCATTTGCAACACTGCTGGATAGAAAGTATAAAATCACATTTACATGTTTCTGACTCCCTTTAAAATGGTAGTTGGGTTATAATTATCAGGTAAGATTTGCTATTGAATCATGAGGTTTTGGATTAGCTGCTAGGACATGGGAGTTTCAGCAAACATTGATTATGCTTCTGATAATATTTTCCACATTTAATGAGATGGTCAATGTCAGGTTAGGTAAAAGAGTGCCTGAGAACTCTATTTTGGCTCAGAAAGGCAGAAAAAGGTGAAAAATGTAACAATAGAAACCATTCAAGGGACTAAGATCTGGCTTTTGGCTCAACTTAATGAATGAGAACTTGAAGAGGAAACTCATATACTAACAAAAAGATTCGAAATTATTCTGGTATCAGCAGACTTTCAGACCAAGAAAAGAAAGTTTATATGTAATTACTTTGAAAGAGTATGCATTTGCTTTGAGATAGATATTCACCTTCATTCACACACTTTGGACCTGAAATTCACAGGTGCAGGAAACTAGGATAACATTTTATCTTTTCCAAGATGCTTATTCAGTAACTTATATAGAATAGTTGACTGTAAATGCTTGTAAGAAATTGGATCATTTCCCTGATTATGTGTTTTAAAACTTGACTCTTACAAATAGCAAGAAATTATGATCACATTTCACAGAGATGACAAAGACAGGAAGCCAACATGCTAGCATGAAAGATTAATTCTTTAATCATGTTCTTCTATTGCCTGTACACATGAAAGAATGCTCAACATCATTAATCATTAGAGAAATGCAAATCTACAATGAGATATCATCTCACAATGGTCAGAATGGCCATCATCAAAAAATCTACAAACAATAAATACTGGAGAGGGTGTGGAGAAAAGGGAACCCTCTTGCACTGTTGGTGGGAATGTAAATTGATACAGCCACTATGGAGAACAGTATTGAGGTTCCTTAAAAACTCAAAATAGAACTACCATATGACCCAGCAATCCCACTACTGGGCATATACCCTGAGAAAACCATAATTCAAAAAGAGTCATGTACCACAATGTTCATTGCAGCTCTATTTACAATAGCCAGGACATGGAAGCAACCTAAGTGCCCATCAACAGATGAATGGATAAAGAAGAGTTGGCACATATATACAATGGAATATTACTCAGCCATAAAAAGGAACGAAACTGAGTTATTTGTAGTGAGGTGGATGGACCTAGAGACTGTCATACAGAGTGAAGTAAGTCAGAAAGAGAAAGACAAATACCGTATGCTAACACATATATATGGAATCTAAAAAAAAAAAAAAAAATTGGTCATGAAGAACCTAAGGGCAAGATGGGAATAAAGACACAGACCTACTAGAGTATGGACTTGAGGATACGGGGAGGGGGAAGGGTAAGCTGGGACAAAGTGAGAGAGTGGCATGGACATATATACACTACCAAATGTAAAATAGTTAGTGGGAAGCAGCCGCATAGCTCGGTGCTTTGTGACCACCTAGAGGGGTGGGATAGGGAGGGTGGGAGGGAGGGAGAGGCAAGAGAGAAGAGATATGGGGACATATGTATATGTATAGCTGATTCACTTTGTTATAAAGCAGAAACTAACACACCATTGTAAAGCAATTATACTCCAATAAAGAGGTTAAAAAATTAAATCAATAAAATAAAAATGTTGATATTCATGTTGCATCTATCATATATCATCCAGACTCATCAATAATTCACCTCTTTAAACTATTAATAATAATCTGAAGCATTTCTTAACATAATGTTGACTTACATCTTAACCCTAATTCCCAATTCAACACTTTAATATAAAACCGAGCACTGGAATAAACAGCATTAGCTTTTCCTTGCTCAAATACCAAGGTTGGCTTTAAGATAAGTCAGTTAACCATTGTAACATATGATAATGTGCCTTATAAATATGCCTTTTTAAGTGATTAATGAAATACTTATAATTGTAAATTAGATTGAGGCAGATGGATAGATAAACGAGTCTATATGAAATGTACTTCCTATTGCATTAAATTCGGCGTTATTTGGGGCTTGGATAATAATAAGTTTTCAGGTAATTTGGAGTGATTTTCTTCCTGAGCACTGATCACACTCTCAATCAGCTTTAGTGACTGAAATGAGCATTGTTCTCTACCCCTACCCTCAACACATTAACTCAAAATTGATTTTTTTACCATTTTTCTAGAATGCTGCAGTCAGCAGGTGATCACTTCAGGAGGAAAACCAATATTTTCATTCCAGTTCTTTGTATTTTTCCAGGCTCCTAACAATGATGGCTGTGATCATATGTGGCCCACAAATTCACTATGGATGTTAGCTGGATTTCATCAGTGCTCCTCCCTCTCGTACCTCTTTTCTTAATAATCCCCTTGAGGCTTCAGCCCTCATCCATTTATTCAGCAAAATTGTAATAAGTGCTGGCTACACAAAACCAGGACATGATGTTTTAGAGGAAAGATGGTCCACCTGGGAAGCAGATAAACATATGATTTAGTTGGATGAAATGTAAAGAGTATTGAATTGGTGGTTTGAACAAAAGGAGTAGAGATTACTTGAGTGGGAAAGAGGAGAAGTCATTTGAATTCGTTTTAAAAATTGAACAAAATTTTGTCAGATTTCTCAGATTGACACAGCATTTCAGGCAAAAGGAAAAGTTTCAGCAAATAACATGGATTTTCATTCCCCTTTCTTAAAATTTAATGTAAGTCAAATTATTATATCACTATGTCTTTTCTGACATTGAGAAGTGCCAATTAAAAAATCACTCATAGGGCTTCCCTGGTGGAGCAGTGGTTAAGAACCTGCCTGCCAACGCAGGGTACACAGGTTTGAGCCCTGGTCCGGGAAGATCCCACATGCCGCGGAGCAACTAAGTGCGTGTGCCACAACTACTAAACCTGCATTCTAGAGCCCGCGAGCCACAACTACTGAAGCCTGCGTGCCTAGAGCCCATGCTCCGCAACAAGAGAAGCCACCACCACAATGAGAAGCCCGCGCACTGCAGCAAAGAGTAGCCCCCACTCACTGCAACTAGAGAAAGCCCGCCCGCAGCAACAAAAACCCAATGCAGCCAAAAATAAATAAATAAAATAAATAAATTTATTTTTAAAAAGCCGCTCATAGACAAGATACTTAGAATTTAAAAAGAATGAAAGTCAGGAAAATAAAAGGGAGATAGAGTAGAAAAAAAATGTTCCTCCTAAAGCAAATCAAGTAGATTAAAAAAAGCACTTTGGCTTTGAAATTGTATGCCTCAATCTGCCAGTGAGAGTAACTTCTCAAATTCATTCTTAAGGAAGAGTTGAATCCAGCTCAGAGTGTGTGGCTATATATTTCTGTGTCTATTGTGAAATTTTTGTAACTCTGGGATTTTTCATAAATAGATCTTGCCCTTCTTGAGATGTGCCTACTATGTATATTTAAGACCATAAAATATTTGGGGAAAGTATATAAAGTGGGAAGGAAGGATGATAACGAGTTATATCTAACTGACAGAGTTTTCTCTGGAATAAATTCAAAACTCAGTTCCAAATGCTAATGGGAAAGATAGTTCTTGAATAAAGACTTGGGTTTGAGTGTGGGCCTTTCCATGTTCTTGTTTCAAGTCCTTGAACAAAGTACTAATTATATTCATTTTTAAAAAAAGGAATGGATAAACAACAAGGTCCTACTATATAGCACAGGGAACTATATTCAATATCCTGTGATAAACCATAATGGAAAAAATATGAAAAAGAATATATGTATGTATGTATAACTGAATCAGTTTGCTGTACAGCAGAAATTAACATAACATTGTAAAATCAAATATATTTCAATAAAATAAATTTTTTAAAAAAGGAAATAATTATACCTGTCATGCCCAACTCACCTGGTTGGTCAATCAGTCAAAGTATTTATTATGCACAACTTAATGCACATGCTAACTGAGCCTTGTTTTCTAATGGATAAGTGTGTTGCCTGTACACAGTCTGATAAAAGAAATGTCTAGTACTCCACAAGTGGCAATAGCCCTCAAATATTCACCAACAACTAGCCTGATAATCCAGTGCACCCTACCCTATCATGCTTTGTACTGTCTTTTGTAACTATCAATCCCTTGATCCGAACTTTGTCAGCGGTACCTCTGCCTTCAAAGACCAAATAGACATATTTCACCATTTCTGCCCTTGCTGTCCATCTCGTCCTCTGGCCAAGCACCCAACACCAAGGAAGGGATTATCATTCCATATTACTCTACACCACATCCTAGTTGGGAAAAATAGGGACTGTGCTGTTGTGGAAACATAAAATGATTGTATACCTGGTATTGCGGGTCTTAAAATGATCATGCCCAGGTGCTCATTTTCTAATGGGTAACATATGAGGAAGTGATCATAATTTATTGACATGATTGTTTTAAAAGTATGTACTTAGGGAGAAAAGAGAATAAACTAATTATAGATGAAGAGTATCTGAGAAGGAGGATAGGCTTTGGTATTCAAGGACAAGGAAGATAAAGTGTCAAAGCACCAGGGAGAAGAAGAAAATTGGTGTGTCTGGGCAGCTGCATGCATTCTTCTGATAAGGACCACATAGGTAATTCCTACAATATTTTTCTCCAAGCAATTATTAATAATTTAGAAAAAATAAGATGGGTTAGGATATGAGTTAGAGGACTAAAATTGCTATGAATAATTATAGTAGCAGCTGAAAAAACTGGAAGAGATTGTTGACAAGATGAAAGATGGCCAAATGACTTTCTTTCAGAACCCTAGTGAGATCGAAAATCTAAAGAGTGTTCACAGTTTTGTGATTTTTTTCCAACACTACTTGTCAATAATAGAATCAAAGACTATGACAAGAGACAGGTACAATTAAGTCAAAGGACAGATTTAATAAAGGATAATGATAGAAATGAGTAAAAATATGGGAACTTAGGACAGAGAGCAGTTTCTTTTCTCAAATTAGGTGACTATACATGCAGCTTATAAACTCTAAAGCCTTATGCAGATGGGAGGTATTGTTTTTATTATTAACTGAAATATTGTATATACGTTCCCTTAAACCTCTTGGAAAATGATCATTGATAACAACAAGACAAGGAAAAACATACATAAGACATGTGCTTTCATTTCAATTCACAAAAAAACTGATTATCTAAAATTAGACCTGAAACTTACCCTGAAGAAGCTTCCTGTCAATTATGGGAGAAAAATATGTAATTAGAAATTTGAAAATAATATACTAACAGCTACATTAAAAATGGAGAGAGGCACTTAGCCCTACCTTCCTAGAGGATATGATACTGAGGAAATTTGGAAATATAAATAGAATTTAGTCAGAAAGCTAAAAGGACATTTCAGGCAGAGGGAACTGCATAGAAAGGTCTGAAGCCTAGAAAGAGCATTTAGCTAAATTACCAAATTGAAGAAAACAATAGTTTGCACTAGAATATTTGTATTATCTGTAAAATTGTGAAGCACCTATAAGAAGAAATACCTCGGATTACTGTTCAGGAAATCTTCGCATCCCCACCCCTTCCCACTATGGACTTAATATAGTTATCTCACTGTCCCATTGATTTTAGAATTAGCCATACAATTAACTTTGACCTATGGGATGTTAGAAGAAATGATGCAAGCAAAGACTTGAAATGTGCTTGTCTGACAGCTACGTGCTCTCTTGCACAGCTGCCCTTGCAGTGAGAAGATCGTGCCCTAACTTTCCCACTGATCCAAGGAGAACGAGAGACATGTGAAGGAGTGTCATCCATCCAATCCACTGTCTTGAGTTTGGAATCAAGTCCAGTCTGGACCAGCCTAGATCATTTCATCCCAAGCTGGCTGGTAGGCATATGAGTGAATTTAAATGATTCTTGTTTTAAACTTCCTAAGGTTACAGTGGATGTTATGTAGCAAGGGCTGCCTATGCATTGTTAAACATGGCTGTCTCTGTGTTGAAATGCTTTTTAATTTCTTATTTTTGCTTCACATTCTTTAAAAATTTGATGTTTACTATTTTAATGAAGATGATTTTAAAAAGTAAATCATATATGAAAAATATATCATTTATGATGTCAGACTCTCTCAAAGATATATCATTATGACGTGAGTTATAATGTCTGGTATCTTTCTGCTTAAACAATTGTCAGTGATTAACTTAATCTTGCAGGCTGTGTTAGGTTGCAGTACTGTCATTCTCAATTGTATGTGAGGGTCCACATGTAGTAAAGTAAAATTCTTTCACGATCCTAATATATTTCTTCTGAAGAACTGCTCTGGTTACTCCCTCAGGAAAAGACACAGCCCAGATAGGAAATAGAAACAACAAGTTTCTCTTCTCTAATATGGGAAAGAAAATAGTCAATCAAGCCCAGGAAGTGCAGAGACTCCCATACAGGATAAATCCAAGGAGAAACACGCCAAGACACATATTAATCAAACTATCAAAAATTAAATACAAAGAAAAAATACTAAAACTAGCAAGAGAAAAACAACAAATAACATAAAAGGGAATCCCCACCAGGTTAACAGCTGATCTTTCAGCAGAAACTCTGCAAGTCAGAAGACAGTGGCAGGACACATTTAAAGTGATAAAAGGGAAAAACCTACAATCAAGATTGCTCTACCCAGCAAGGATCTCATTCAGATTTGACGGAGAAACTAAAACCTTTACAGACAAGCAAAAGCTAACAGAATTCAGCACCACCAAACCAGCTTTACAACAAATGCTAAAGGAACTTCTCTAGGCAGGAAACACAAGGGAAGAAAAAGACCTACAATAACAAACCCAAAACAATTAAGAAAATGGTAATAGGAACATACATATTAATAATTACCTTAAAAGTAAATGTCCAACCAAAAGACATAGACTGGTTGAATGGATACAAAAACAAGATCCATATATATGCAGTCTACAAGAGACCCACTTCAGACCTAGGGACACATACAGACTGAAAGTGAGGGGATGGAAAAAGATATTCCATGCAAATGGAAATCAAAAGAAAGCTGAAGCAGCAATTCTCATATCAGACAAAATAGACTTTAAAGTAAACATTATTACAAGAGACAAAGAAGGACACTACATAATGATCAAGGGAGCAATCAAAGAAGAAGATATAAAAATTGTAAGTATTTATGCACCCAATATAGGAGCACCTCAATACATAAGGCAAATGCAAACAGCCATAAAAGGGGAAATCGACAGTCACACAGTCATAGTTGGGGACTTTAACACCCTACTTTCACCAAAGGACAGATCATCCAAAATGAAAATAAATAAGGAAACACAAGCTTTAAATGATACATTAAACAAGATGGACTTCATTGATATTTATAGGACATTCCATCTGAAAACAACAGAATACACATTCTTCTTAAGTGCTCATGGAACATTCTCCAGGATAGATCATATCTTGGGTCACAAATCAAGCCTTGGTAAATTTAAGAAAATTGAAATCGTATCAAGTATCTTTTCAGACCACAATGCTATGAGACTAGATATCAATTATGGGAAAAAAAACCTGTAAAAAATACAAACACATGGAGACTAAACAATACACTACTAAATAACCAAGAGATAACTGAAGAAATCAAACAGGAAATCAAAAAGTACCTAGAGGGCTTCCCTGGTGGCGCAGTGGTTGAGAGTCTACCTGCCAATGCAGGGGACACGGGTTCAAGCACTGGTCTGGGAAGATCCCACATGCCACGGAGCAACTAGGCCCATGAGCCACAACTGCTGAGCCTGCGCGACTGGAGACTGTGCTCTGCAACAAGAGAGGCCGTGATAGTGAGAGGCCCACGCACCACGATGAGGAGTGGCCCCCGCTTGCCACAACTGGAGAAAGCCCTCGCACAGAAACAAAGACCCAACACAGCGAAAAAATAAATAAATAAATAAATTTAAAAAGTGTTAAAAAAAAAAAAAAGAATAAGGAAGTGGTCTCTCCCTCTCTTTGCGAAAGCCTTCCTACCACGCACCATCATCCTACTAAAAGCCCCCTTATCCCTCCCTGTACTGTTCTATAAAAGGGAGTCTCCCTGGTAGCACTTTCTCAGGAATCAGAAAAAGTCTCTTTTTAAAAAAAAAAAGAAGGACCTAGAAACAAATGGCAATGAAAACACAATGAACCAAAACCTATGGGATGCACCAAAAGCAGTTCTAAGAGGGAAGTATATAGCAATGCAATCCTACCTCAAGAAAGAAGAAACATCTCAAATAAACAACCTAACCTTACACCTAAAGCAATTAGAGAAAGAAGAACAAAAAAACCCCAAAGTTAGCAGAAGGAAAGAAATCATAAAGATCAGTTCAGAAATAAATGAAAAAGAAATGAAGGAAATGATAGCAAAGATCAATAAAACTAAAAGCTGGTTTTGTGAGAAGATAAACAAAATTGATAAACCATTAGCCAGACTCATCAAGAAAAAAAGAGAGAAGACTCAAATCAACAGATTTAGAAATGAAAAGAGAGAAGTAACAATGGACCCTGCAGAAATACAAAGGATCATGAGAGATTACTACAAGCAACTATATGCCAATAAAATGGACAACCTGGAAGAAATGGACAAATTCTTAGAAATGCATAACCTTCCAAGAATAAACCATGAAGAAATTGAAAATATAAACAGACAAAGCACAAGCACTAAAATTGAGACTGTGATTTAAACTATTCCAACAAACAAAAGCCCAGGACTAAATGGCTTCACTGGCAAATTCTATTAAACATTTAGAGAAGAGCTAACACCTTTCATTCTCAGACTCTTTCAAAACATAGAAGAGGCAGGAACACTCCCAAACTCATTCTATGAGGCCACCATCACTCTGATACCAAAACCAGACAAAGATGTCAAAAAGAAAGAAAACTACAGGCCAATATCACTGATGAACATAGATGCAAAAATCCTCAACAAAATACTAGCAAACAGAATCCAACAGCACATTAAAAGGATCATACACCATGATCAAGTGGGTTTTATCACAGGAATGCAAGGATTCTTCAATATACGAAAATCAATCAATGTGATAAACCATATTAGCAAATTGAAGGAGAAAAACCATATGATCCTCTCAATAGATGCAGAAAAAGCTTTTGACAAAATTCAACACCCAATTATAATAAAAATCCTCCAGAAAGTAGGCATAGAGGGAACTTACCTCAACATAATAAAGGCCATATATGACAAACCCATGGCAACATTGTTCTCAATGGTGAAAAACTGAAACCATTTCCACTAAGATCAGGAACAAGACAAGGTTGTCCATTCTCACCATTATTATTCAATATAGTTTTGGAAGTTTTAGCCACAGCAATCAGAGAAGAAAAAGAAATAAAAGGAATCCAAATCAGAAAAGAAGAAGTAAAGCTGTCATTTCAGATGACATGATACTCTACATAGAGAATCCTAAAGATGCTACCAGAAAACAACTTGAGCTAATCAATGAATTTGGTAAAGTAGCAGGATACAAAATTAATGCACTTAATTTAATTAAAGTTAATTAAAGTTTATTAAATTAAGTTAATTAAAGTTTATTAATTAAGTGAATTAAAATTTTAATTTAATTAAAATTAATTGCTTAATTAAAGCAATTAATTTGCTTTCATTCCTATACACAAATGATGAAAAGTCTGAAAGAGAAATTAAGGAGACACTCCCATTTAACATTGCAACCAAAACAGTAAAATACCTAGGAATAAACCTACTTAAGAAGACCAAAGACCTGTATGCAGAAAACTATAAGACACTGATGAAAGAAATTAAAGGTGATACAAACAGATGGAGAGATATACCATGTTCTTGGTTTGGAAGAATCAACATTGTGAAAATGACTCTACTACCCAAAGCAATCTACAGATTCAATGCAACCCCTATCAAACTACCAATGGCATTTTTCACAAAACTAGAATTAAAATTTTCACAATCTGTATGGAAACACAAAAGACCCCGAATAGCCAAAGCAATCTTGAGGAAGAAAAATGGAGCCAGAGGGATCAGGCTCCCTGACTTCAGACTATCCTAAAAAGCTACAGTAATCAAGACAGTATGGTTTTGGCACAAAAAGAGAAATATAGATCAATGGAATAGGATAGAAACCCCAGAGATAAACCCATGCACATATAGTCACCTTATCTTTTGATAAAGGAGGCAAGAATATACAATGGAGAAAAGACAGCCTCTTCAATAACTGATGCTGGGAAAACTGGACAGCTACATGTAAAAGAAAGAAATTAGAACACTCCCTAACACCCTACACAAAAATAAACTCAAAATGGATTAAAGACCTAAATGTAAGGCCAGACACTATAAAATTCTTAGAGGAAAACATAGGCAGAACATTCTATGACATAAATCACAGCAAGATCCTTTTTGACCCACCTCCTAGGGTAATGGAAATAAAAACAAAAATAAAATAATGGCACTTAATGAAACTTAAAAGCTTTTACACAGCAAAGGAAACCATAAACAAGACGAAAAGACAACCTTCAGAATGGGAGCTAATATTTTCAAATGAAGCAACTGACAAAGGATTAATCTCCAAATTTACAAGCAGCTCATGCCGCTCAATATCAAAAAAACAAACAACCCAAGCCAAAACTGAGCAGAAGACCTAAATAGACATTTCTCCAAAGAAGATGTACAGATCATCAACAAGCACAGGAAAGGATGCCCAACATCACTAATCATAGAGAAAAGCAAATCACAACTGCAATGAGGTATCACCTCACATTGGTCAGAATGGCCATCATCAAAAAATCTACAAACAATAAATGCTGGAGAGGGTGTGCAGAAAAGGGAACCCTCTTGCACTGTTGGTGGGAATGTAAATTGATACAGCCACTATGGAGAACAGTATGGAGGTTCCTTAAAAAACTAAAATAGAACTACCATATGACCCAGCAATCCCACTACTGGGCATATACCCTGAGAAAACCATAATTCAAAAAGAGTCATGTACCACAATGTTCATTGCAGCTCTATTTACAGTAGCCAGGACATGGAAGCAACCTAAGTGTCCATCGAGAGATGAATGGATAAAGAATATGTGGCACATATGTACCATGGAATATTAGCCATAAAAAGAAACGAAACTGAGTTATTTGTAGTGAGGTGGATGGACCTAGAGTCTGTTATACAGAGTGAAGTAAGTCAGAAAGAGAAAAACAAACAGTGTATGCTAACACATGTATATGGAATCTTAAAAAAATGGAAAAAAAATTGGTTCTGAAGAACCTAGGGGCAGGACAGGAATAAAGACGCAGATGTAGAGAATGGACCTGAGGACACAGGGAGGGGGAAGGGTAAGCTGGGACGAAGTGAGAGAGTGGCATGGACATATATACACTACCAAATGTAAAATAGATATCTAGTGGGAAGCAACCACATAGCACAGGGAGATCAGCTAGGTGCTTTGTGACCACCTAGAGAGGTGGGATAGGAAGGGTGAGAGGTATATGCAAGAGGGAGGAGATATGGGGATATATGTATATGTATGGTTGATTCACTTTGTTATAAAGCAGAAACTAACACACCATTGTAGAGCAATTATACTCCAATAAAGATGTTAAAAAGAAAAAACAAGTTTCAGATACAGGGAGATTTGATTTAATAAAACTAGACAGTTCTCTTGAAGTGCACAGGACAATGCCTGGTGCACAGTAATAGATGACCAAGAAGTATTTGATTCATGTTCACAGTCACTCCTAGCATTCCCATTTAGCCAGTTTCAGAAAAGCTTACCTGAGGATTTTCAAGTTCATGCTCATTGGCATTTTAGTGGTGGCCCAGGTTAATCATGCTGTCTCTTCAGTGATGCAGTTAAGAGAACAAAAGTCAGGAAGGTTTTACCCTTTTGGATTTTCATGGAATTTTCAGTGTCTGTTTTGACATTTGAGCCCCTGATGTGCTGTGATCTGTCATTTACGAGTGCTGCAGTGAATAAGTGAGAGCCATTAAACAACTGCACTATTTGGGGGACTTTTCACAGCCCAGTTGTTGGACTCTGCAGGGAATCAGTGAGGATTCAGCACAAGAAAAGAAACAGGTATTTTAATTTGAGTAATATTAACACTCACAAACTGTCATATTGTGGAAATTTTAGCAGTGTGTAAGCTCCGAAACAAAGGAAGGACAAGCCAAACAACCAGAGCTTGGAATTTCCAGGGTGTCTTCCATGGCTGGCAGCGGACGCAGTAGGTGAGCATCCAGTGTGGATTCAGGAGGAACAAGAGCAGGACTGAAGGAGACATCTAGGGGAATCCCCAGTAAGTCCCTGGGCTCTCTGAAGCACATTTATACATTTATCCTATTAAAAGACATTTCTACGAAGAGGCTGCTGTGTTCTGGTCCTGGGCTGTCAGCCAGCAATGTTTCTTTATTGAGGAAAGGACATTAGAGAGACACAGGAAGATATAATAAATCTATGGCACAGTCCTTGACTTCAGGGACACTTGATGAAACTATTTATACACACAGGAACCTTCACTAAAACAATAACTGAAGTACACGTGGGGCGATAACATGTAAGTGAATTTAATACAGCTTAATACAGCTCAAAATTCATTTCTGAATCCTACAGTAATAAAGTTATCAAGAATATCAAGCCAGGCTAACCATGAATAACTCCTTGTAAGAAATTAATTTTGAGATGAGTTTTGACAGAGGTTAAGGATAAAGATTGGTGTGCAAAATGGGAAAACGCATAGATAAGAAAAGCATATTCAGTATTAACTGCATGTCTAAAAGTGCTTAGACAAAATTATAGGGCACAGAGGAAAAAAAGCCTAAAGGACATAAAGTCAACCTGTGCAACCTCACAATTTGTTGATATAATTTCAAGTCTTATAGTGGCCATTGTGGGTACAAATCTGGTAATATCTCTGCCAAATGTCACCTCTACACCACCACTCCTGGAATCTAAGACCCATGCACAGTTTCACATGTAGAACTGATTGGGAACAGAATTGAAGATCTCCAGATTATATGGCAGAAGTGGGACGTGGTGGGTGTCAAAATGAAGTAGCTGGAGCTCTCAGACTATTGAGACACCAACTTAACAACACTCCTGTTCCTTAATTATAGTTCACCAGTGACATCATTGAGAAAGGCAAGCTCGTATCTACTGACTAGGATATGGATGAACTGAAAATGCTAAATAACTATCCCTTTAATCCCCCCCTAAAAATCCCTCCTCTCAGGTCCCCACCATGAAAATCAGCCTCAGCCACATGCATGGTAACCGAGAAAGTGAAGCGGGTCTAGAGTAGACAAATGAAATGAGTGTAAAGCTTGTTCCTGAGCTTATTCAGAAGACGTGCTAAAAACCTGTGAATAGATAGAATTTTGGTAAATCATTTCCGTATTTCCAGTTTTATTTTCATTAAAATATCTGTTATTTTTTTTTTATATCTTTTTATTTTTCAACTGGCCTCCAGCATTTTGGTCTCTGCCTCTTAGCCACATAGTCAGAAAAAAAATCATTTGAATTTTTTTGAACCTGGAGAGAAATCACTAAAAGAATACCTCCATGATGCTGACTCACTTATATACGCATCAAAGCGTGAGTTTTCTAAAAGTTAGACATACCTTTCTTCACTTTTTTTTTTTTAATTAGTAATTTTATCTTCTTTATGGTTGGGCTTCTCTAATATTAGCATTAGTTTATATTTATTAAAAGCAGATGCTTATATTCTTCAACATTCCTCAGTCAAACAACACATGAAGCAGCAAAGTTGATAAGCATGTTTTTGGATAAGAAAATACTAGCAGAGCCAAAACAATCTTGGAAAACTGAACTAACTTTTTTACAGCCTCATGACTTTTGAAAATTCTGTCAATCATTGGAAAAAAGCACCAACTTCTAACATTTTAGAGTAATATATATTCATATGCAAAAAAGGATTTCCAGACAATTGCTTCAGGAAATCCAAATAGTGAGGTTAGAAAGACAGCAGTGTGGGGGAATGAGGGGGAGTCATTATTCAAGAAATTTTGCAACAGTGGATACTGCTTAAAACATGACCACAGAGTAACGGTAGCAAGAAGTCCAGTAGGAAAGGAGACAGAAAGGGAACATGGAAGAATGGAAGAAAGTCAAGAAGAATGAGTGAAGAAGTGAAATAATGAGACAGTAACAATAAGAGTGTCAGATTAAGGTTCTTTTGGAGAGTGGTTTTCCCAGCCAGATGCTCATCACCCCCCAGGATGGTCTCCCTGCAGGTACCTCTGCCGCCAGCCCCCTTGAACGTTGCTGCTGCATTAGATTTCATGCCTCCTGCTCTGATGATGCTACTCTCCTGCTTTATGGTTTAGAGAGCTCTTGCATTATTGATTACTGGGCAGAATTCGTACTCCTCATCTGGCAATCACATGATCCCATATACTCTACAAGCCCTTATTTCTTTCTTCAGTGTCATATAAAATTCTCTGCTTGTCAAGGCAGCCTTTTTGTATCTCTCCTTTTTTTTCCTCTTTCCCTTTGCCCTGGATTTTTGTACTCATTCCATGCTCTACACCTTTGATTCTACCATTTTCCCTCTGAAGAAATATTCTGTTTTCCACAAATGGAAATCTTGTTCTAATTTCAAAGAAATATGGAAAATAACAGTCAAATTTTCTCTCTGCTTCTGGATTCATATTCCTGAGAAAAAGAAAATGATCACCCCAGCTCATTGTGTATACACCCATGGGAGAGAATGATGGCCAGGCTAGGGTCACGTGTCTATTTCAGATCCCATCTGCACTGGCTTGGAGGCAAGGGAGGGTGGTGTGCATTGGCCTATGTATGTGTGTTGACAGAGTGTCCTGTCTCTACATGGGCTGCTATTGAGTGGAAACTCTAACTGTGGGGCTCTCACTTAGACTGAATCTTGCCCATAACTCAAAACCTTTGCTTTTGAAATTTCTGTACTTTGGCACAGGGTGTCAGCCCACTATATGTTGCACGTTTTTAGTCAATAGAGAAGCTCTTTTCTTCCTAATCAGTTTGCCACATCTAGGTAATGATTAACAAACAAATTTAGTTTTTTCTAAGAAGTATCGTATTCAGAATCATATTGAATTTCCATAATTAAAGAAGACATACATATTGTTTCTAGAGATAATAAATTTTGGCTGGATATAAAACAGCCGTCAACCTTAATCTTGAAAAATTCTGATTTGGAGCCAGCAGCCTTATAGTATTGTGCCTGGTTTAATCTGGCCAAGCAATGGGACAGATATATAACCTCTCACTTGATTTTTTCTTATTTTTCTGTGAAGCTCAAGTGCCTTCCAGTGAAAACTGAGCATTACAAAATGATCAATATATATTATTTCCAAAAAATGTACTTGTAAGCATCGTGTGCATCTTTCCTTCAAGAAAAATATTTTCACCTTTCTTTACGATTTTTCTAAAGGCTGGAGTGCTTGTCTGCTTTCATAATAAATAGGAGGTGTTTGTCTGAACTTAATTGTCAAAGCAAGCCTTCCCCACAAACACTTTGAAATACCCAATACTGATACATTAGTTTATGCTTTGCAACGTCTTCACTTTCTTACCAAGCAAGTTATTATCTCAGTAGAATTATGGAAGTTCTACTTAAACTTTCTGTTTTACATTGCTCTTAATGTTTGAATCAATAATATGTTAATTGTCCCCTCTTTTCAAAGCCTACTTTCCTTCATATTTAGTAAATTTATATCAAAGCCAACTTTTACGTTTTAAAGTTAGTTTTTAATGTAATCTTGATAAGCCACACCCTATTTTTAGAGGAAATACCTTTTTCTCTAAGAGTGGTGGGCTATATCTGCAGACTCAGTGGGTCCTGGGGAATCTGAGGATTGAAGATTTCCAAGTGCATCAAACACTTGTCCTCATTTGTGTCCCATTCTTTGCCAATCAGGGCCTTAGTCTTGTCATGGCAAATCTAACTAGTCAAGGTACTTAAGTTTCTCTAGAGCTATGCTAGCCTTACATCCTGAGCTTAGTTCTCCAGCCTTTTCTGCCTTAAGCTGCTGGCAATAAGAATCTCTTCATGTGTTTCCAAGTCAGCCGTTTGTTTTGCACATTTAGCTTTTTATTGATGGTTAACCTTCTTCAGTCTTTCATTTTCTCTTTCCAAAAGCATCAATTGCCCCCAGGAAGCATTATTCAATACCACTGCTCTTATAATCACTATTTCCCACATGTATCTCAAATGCTTAATACATTGCACCCACCATTGCATTTTCCTTCACCTAGCCTCCCATTTTCCTTCAAAATAACCTCCCATTTTGCCCACGGTAAAAGCTTTATCATTGCTACCTGATGCCTGGAGCTGTTCGTATTCCACCTCATTACTCACTGACCAGTGGGTGATCCAGCTCCAAAATCCCATTTTAGTATCTGTTTTTTCAGACTATTGTCAAACTGTCACAAGTTTGGATCTACATGAAGTATACTCAGATGAAAATTAACAAATTGGAGGTCCATTAAGGAATGCTCTTGGGATCAGTAACAGTGGGAGAAGGGAACAAAAGCAAATTTGGGAGGAGGAAAAATTTGGTCTGTGATGTAGTCACAACAAGCCCTTAGCCAAATTCACATGGAGCTCTGAAGCTGGCATGACTCTTCCGAGTTGTACCAAATTGAAAAGAAGAAGCAAGGCTTTTCTATGCCTTCATTGACCAGTTATCAGATGCAGGTTCCTAGCTCTCTCTTCCCCCGCCCCCCCCACACACACACCCTCACACCAGAAAGGGAATATAATCTTGAAAAAGGCAGCTATCTTCAGCTAAGGACAATTCCCAAAGAGGGCAGACAGCTGAGGGTGTCAGATCTCAATCTTTGGAACAATTGGTAATAAATCCTTTATTCGTAAATTAGGGATCTGGATGATGCAGACCAGCATGATTACTGAAGAATTAAGTATTAATTAGGGACATATCAATAGGGCACGGACCCAGTTGAAAGATATCTCACTGGATAATTTTAGACTAATGTAAATATCAAAATAAATGATAATAGGTTTTAAGGTCTTCAATAAAAAAGAATCCAGGAGTCCATGACTATAGTAAAAGGGTGAGTAAGTAGAAGTTCTTCTTTGTAGAATAATGCCAGTTAATTAATGTAGAATGGCAGAATTAAAAGACTTAGATCATTTTCAAATATCAAAGTAATGGTTTAGTTATCAATAGGTACTAAAACTATTGGCTGATAAATTGTTGAAGATCAGGCTACTAATATAATTTCAAAGTATCAGCATATAGTATGTACATTAATTATCAAATAGGAAAAGCACCTTTACAACAGCGAGATCTTGTAGATAACCATCTTAAGCAAGTGATCAACTCTAGGATCACCAATAAGAGGAAAAAAAACCAGATATCATTATCCTTTTGATTTGGTGCAGTGGGAAGTACAAAACATTATTTAGGTATTATTCTTTTTTTTAAATTTTTTTAGCTTTATTAAGGTGTAATTGACAAATGAAAGTTGTATATATCTAAGATACACAACTTGATGTATGATTTTTGTATACAATGTGAAATGATCACCACAATCAAGCTAATTAGCATATTATCTAGGTATTACTATTCTTGACAAAATGTTCAACTTGAATCTAATCATAAAGAAGCAATTAGGCAAACCCAGATTGTGAGAGAGTTTACAAGCCCACTAACCTGGGTTCTTCAAAAATATCATAATCATAAAAAACAAAAAGTGTAAGGTGACTGTCTTAAACTAAAGGAATTTAAAGAAATATGACAAACAAATATACTATAAGAACATTAATCAGATACTGAGTTGAAAATTAAAAAAGAACATTTGGGGCTCAATGGGGTAAATATGAGTATGGATTGTGTATTAGCTATTGCTATATTAATATTAAATTTCTTGAGTGTGATCATGTCAGAGTTACCTGCTGTAATACTTAAGGGTCAAGTGTCTTGATATCACCATTGCAGTTTTGAAAGTTATTTTTTTAAAAGGACGTGGAGAGAGAGATATGGCAAAATATTAAAGGTTGGTGAATCAAGGTAAAGGTTATATGGGTATTTGTAATATTATACTGTAAATTTTTGTTTCAATTTTTTCAAAATAATATAGGAGAAAATTCTAAAATTTAAGCCGTCTTGATCCAATTTTCACAAATCCCTTATTAATAAGGTCTATGTCCCTGAAATTTAATTGCTTTGAATTCTGCTTACAACCTTCTCATACCAATCTTTTCTTTCTAGCATTAAAAACGAAGTGATTTTTAAGAGAAAATACATACAATAACCACACTTATTTTAACTACATTTCCATGATTCCTATCCAAGTCATTTCACGCTGATAAATTCCTACAACTGCCAAAATGTAATCTCAACCCTAGTAATTTTCCCTAATGTTTCCTTTTGACATCTTTTCAGGTTTCAAGAGACTACTTCTGTTGACTGAGGTAAAAGAGGAGCCTCTAACTACTTTAGCAATAAATTAACAAAAAATAAATAACTTACTTTTTTAAAAGCTTTGCTTCAACTTCCCCTTTCTGAACCATATTTTCTCCTTTCTCATTATCTCATTCCATCAGGATCACATATCAAACCTGGTTTTGAAGAGAAAGAAAAGAAAAGGAAAGTTCTACATTAACCATCTTCCAAAAGAATTAGGGGAAAATGGAAGTTGAGAATACAGACATGGCTCCAAGTGTACCTATTAGGACCTAAAGAAACTCTTTAATTCCTCATTTTTTTAAAAAGCAGTGACCTTCTGTGCTATCACTTTTTAAGGAGCTATGCTGCAGCAATTTAAGGAATATGGCTCTCATTTTCTACATTTACAGGCTTCAATGGAATTCTTACTGGTAAAATATGTCAAAATTATATACACATATTGATAAAGTTTAAACTGTCTAGATATGTATATGGTCTTTGAAACATTCTCTTTTAATTTCAGGTTTTCAAATATTTCAGAAGTGAATATTTTCCTCCTCTAGTGCATTTTCCGAAATAATAACGCTTCAGCAGAACTCAAGTAAATTTTAACAAGTATGTATTCCTCTAAGATGTTTTTTTCTTTGCTATTTAAGACCCTCTCCCATCCCACAAATGCCCTAGTAGCTATAGACTCATATATTAAATATACAAATATATATAACTATAAACCCTCCTAATGTATTTATATAAAGGCACTCCAACACAATGGATAAAACAGGTGAGCTACTTTTAATTTTATCATGGGAAATATGTGAAGTTAATGTGAAAGAAGATCAAGCAATCCTAACTCTGTTTTTTATTGGAAAAACACTCTAGATGTTTTGTGAGAAGAGAAAAATCTCTATAGGATAGAATTGTAACAGAACTTTTATGTAAAGCAGTTTTATTTGAAATATATTGTCCCAGACAGCAGTGAAGAGAACAGTTTTAATCCAAAATGCTTCCAGGCTGAGTCCCTTCTGGCCAATTATTTGATTTCAGTAATGCTCTGGTTGCCTCTGCCTAGCACTAGCTATTAAATATAGTGCTGTGCCTTTTAGAAAACTTTTACTTTACATGAGAGCCAAAAGGTAACTCTGTACAAAATCGAACTAGGAGTTAAAATATGATTTTGAAATGGAAAAACATTAGCTCAAATTCTGACAAATGAAAATCTTTTTGAAAAAATTAAGTAACAGAAAATGCTAGTCAGTGTCTATCAACCATCAATCCCATTTAGACAAAGACTGGGCAAAGCTCACAACTACCCAGAGGTTTTCAAATGTTTTTCCTTGATTTAATTCAAGTTTGGGGGGAAATGCCAACATTTTCTAATAACATTAGGATTAAATTCAACAAATATTTATTGGAAAGTCCTGGAATAGTCACTGTATAAAGACGGCTAAGAAAAGACAGTCCCTGCCCTGGGGCAATCTAGTGGATAAAATTAGGCAAGTCTTATAATACAAGAAGGAATAAGAGAGGAGCTTCAAGATGGCGGAAGAGTGAGACACGGAGATCACCTTCCTCCCCACAAACACATCAGAAATACATCTACATGTGGAACCACTCCTATAGAACACCTACTGAACGCTGGCAGAATACCTCAGACCTCCCAAAAGGCAAGAAACTCCCCACATACCTGGGTAGGGCAAAAGAAAAAAGAAAAAACAGAGACAAAAGAACACAGATGGGGCCTGCACCAGTGGGAGGGAGCTGTGAAGGAGGAAAGGTTTCCACACACTAGGAGCCCCTTCGCAGGCGGAGACTGCTGATGGTGGAGCCACGGAGGAGAGCGCAGCAACAGGGGTGCGGAGGGCAAAGCGGAGAGATTCCCGCACAGAGGCTCGGCGCCGAGCAGCACTCACCAGCCCGAGAGGCTTGTCTGCTCCCCCGCCGGGGCGGGCGGGGCTGGGAGCTGAGGCTCGGGCTTTGGAGGTCGGATCGCAGGGAGAGGACTGGGGCTGGCGGTGTGAACACAGCCTGAAGGGGCTAGTGCACCACAACTAGTCGGGAGGGAGCCCGGGAAAAGGTCTGCAGCTGCCGAAGAGGCAAGAGACTTTTTCTTGCCTCTTTATTTCCTGGTGCATGAGGAGAGGGGATTCAGAGTGCCGCTTAAAGGAGCTCCAGAGACGGGCGCGAGCCACGGCTATCAGCACAGACACCAGAGACGGGCATGGGACGCTAAGCCTGCTGCTGCCGCCACCAAGAAGGCTGTGTGCGAGCACAGCTCACTCTCCACACCGCCCCTCCCGGGAGCCGGTGCAGCTCGCCACTGCCAGGCTCCCGTGATCCGGGGACAACTTCCCCGGGAGAACACACAGCGCGCCTCAGGCTGCTGCAACGTCACGACGCCTCTGACGCCGCAGGCTCGCCCCGCCTCCTCCGTACCGCTCCCTGCCCCCGGCCTGAGTGAGCCAGAGCCCCCGAAGCAGCTCCTCCTTTAACCCCGTCCTGTGTGAGTGAAGAACAGACGCCCTGAGGCGACCTACACGCAGAGGCGGGTACAAATCCAAAGCTGAACCCCGGGAGCTGTGCGAACAAGGAAGAGAAAGGGAAATCTCTCCCAGCAGCCTCAGAAGCAGCGGATTAAATCTCCGCAATCAACTTGATGTACCTGCATCTCTGGAATACCTGAATAGACAATGAATCATCCCAAATTGAGGAGGTGGACTTTGGGAACAACGATATATATATATTTTCCCCTTTTTCTCTTTTTGTGAGTGTGTATGTCTATGCTTCTGTGTGTGATTTTGTCTGTATAGCTTTGCTTTTACCATTTGTCCTAAGGTTCTGTCTGTCCTTTTTTTTTTTTTTTACTTTTAAAAATTTTTTTCTTAATAATTATTTTTTATTTTAATAAATTTATTTTATTTTATTTTATCTTCTTTCCTTCTTTCTTTCTACTTTTTGTCCCTTTTATTCTGAGCTGTGTGGATGAAAGGCTCTTGGTGCTCCAGCTAGGCATCAGGGCTGTGCCTCTGAGGTGGGAGAGCCAACTTCAGGACACTGATCCACAAGAGATCTCCCAGCTCCACGTAATATCAAATGGCAAAAATCTCCCAGAGATCTCCATCTCAATGCCAAGACCCAGCTTCACTCAATTACCAGAAAGCTACAATGCAGGACAACCTATGCCAAACAACTAGCAAGACAGGAACACAACCCCATCCATTAGTAGAGAGGCTGCCTAAAATCATAATAAGGCCACAGACACCCCAAAACACACCACCAGACATGGACCTGCCCAACAGAAAGACAAGAAGCAGCCTCATCCACCAGAACACCATGCACTAGTCCCCTCCACCAGGAAGCCTACACAACCCACTGAACCAACCTTAGCCACTGGGGACAGACACCAAAAACAACGGGAACTAACAACCTGCAACCTGCGAAAAGGAGACCCCAAACATGGTAAGTTAAGCAAAATGAGAAGACAGAACAACACACAGCAGATGAAGGAGCAAGGCAAAAACCCACCAGACCTAACAAATGAAGAGGAAATAGGCAGTCTACCTGAAAAAGAATTCAGAGTAATGATAGTAAAAGTGATCCAAAATCTTGGAAATAGAATAGAGAAAATACAAGAAATGTTTAACAAGGACCTAGAAGAACTAAAGAGCAAACAAACAATGATGAACAACACAATAAATGAAATTAAAAATTCTCTAGATCAATAGCAGAATAACTGAGGCAGAAGAACGGATAAGTGACCTTGAAGATAAAATAGTGGAAATAACTACTACAGAGCAGAATAAAGAAAAAAGAATGAAAAGAACTGAGGACAACCTCAGAGAACTCTGGGACAACATTAAACACACCAACATTGGAATTATAGGGGTCCAAAGAGGAAGAGGAAAAGAAAGGGACTGAGAAACTATTTGAAGAGAGTATAGTCGAAAATTTCCCTAATATGGGAAAGGAAATAGTTAATCAAGTCCAGGAAGCACAGAGAGTCCCATACAGAATAAATCCAAGGAGAAACACACCAAGACACATATTAATCAAACTATCAAAAATTAAATACAAAGAAAAAATATTAAAAGCAGCAAGGGAAAAACAACAAGTAACACAGAAGGTAATCCCCATAAGGTTAACAGCTGATCTATCAGCAGAAGCTCTGCAAGCCAGAAGACAGTGGCAGGACATATTTAAAGTGATGAAAGAGAAAAACCTACAGCCACGATTACTCTACCCAGTAAGGAACTCATTCAGATTTGACGGAGAAATTAAAAGCTTTACAGACAAGCAAAAGCTAAGAGAATTCAGCACCACCAACCCAGCTTTAAAACAAATGCTAAAGGAACTTCTCTAGGCAGGAAACACAAGAAAAGGAAAAGACCTACAATAATAAACCCAAAACAATTAAGAAAATGGTAATAGGAACATACATATCGATAGTTACCTTAAATGTAAATGGATTAAATGCTCCCACCAAAAGACATAGACTGGCTGAATGGATACAAAAACAAGACCCATATATATGCTGTCTACAAGAGACCCACTTCAGACGTAGGGACACATACAGAATGAAAGTGGGGGAATGGAAAAAGATATTCCATGCAAATGGAAATGAAAAGAAAGCTGGAGGAGCAATTCTCATATCAGACAAAATAGACTCTAAAACAAAGACTATTAAGAGACAAAGAAGGACACTACATAATGATCAAGGGATCAATCCAAGAAGAAGATATAACAATTGTAAATATTTCTGCACCCAACATAGGAGCACCTCAATACATAAGGCAAATACTAACATCCATAAAAGGGGAAATCAACAGTAACACAATCATAGTAGGGGACGTTAATGCCCCACTTTCACCAATTGACAGATCATCCAAAATGAAAATAAAAAAGGAAACAAAAGCTTTAAATGATACATTAAACAAGATGGACTTAGTTGGTATTTATAGGACATTACATCCAAAAACAGCAGAATACACATTCTTCTCAAGTGCTCATGGAACATTCTTCAGGATAGATGATATCTTGGGTAACAAATCAAGCCTCGGTAAACTTAAGAAAATTGAAATCATATCAAGTATCTTTTCTGACCACAATGCTATGAGATTAGATATCAATTACAGGAAAAAATCTGTAAGAAATACAAACACATGGAGGTTAAACAACACACTACTTAATAACCAAGAGATCACTGAAGAAATCAAAGAGGAAATTAAAAAATACCTAGAAACAAATGACAATGAAAACACAATGACCCAAAACCTATGGGATGCAGCAAAAGCACTTCTAAGAGGGAAGATTATAGTTATACAAGCCTACATTAAGAAACAAGAAACATCTCAAATAAAGAAACTTTACACCTAAAGCAATTAGAGAAAGAAGGACAAAAAAACCCCAAAGTTAGCAGAAGGAAAGAAATCATAAAGATCAGATCAGAAATAAATGAAAAAGAAATGAAGGAAACAATAGCAAAGGTCAATAAAACTAAAAGGTGGTTCTTTGAGAAGATAAACAAAATTGATAAACCATTAGCCAGACTTGTCAAGAAAAAAAGGGAGAAGACTCAAATCAATAGAATTAGAAATGAAAACGGAGAAGTAACAACTGACACTGCAGAAATACAAAGGATCATGAGAGATGACTACAAGCAACTATATGCCAATAAAATGGACAACCTGGAAGAAATGGACAAATTCTTAGAAAGGTACAACCTCCTGAGACTGAACCAGGAAGAAATAGAAAATATGAACAGACTGATCACAAGCACTGAAATTGAAACTGTGATTAAAAATCTTCCAACAGGGCTTCCCTGGTGGCGCAGTGGTTGAGAGTCTGCCTGCTAGTGCAGGGGACACGGGTTCGAGACCTGGTCTGGGAGGATCCCACATGCCGCGGAGCAACTAGGCCCGTGAGCCACAATTACTGAGCCTGCGCGTCTGGAGCCTGTGCTCCGCAACAAGAGAGGCTGCGATAGTGAGAGGCCCGCGCAACACGATGAAGAGTGGCCCCCACTTGCCGCAACTAGAGAAAGCCCTAGCACAGAAACGAAGACCCAACATAGCAATCAATCAATAAATCTTTAAAAAAATAAAAAGCTTAAAAATCAAAAAAAAAAAAAAAAAAAAAAAAAAAAAAAAAAAAAAAATCTTCCAACAAACAAAAGCCCAGGACCAGATGGATTCACAGGCGAATTCTATCAAACATTTAGAGAACAGCTAACACCGATCTTTCTCAAATTCTTCCAAAATATAGCAGAGGGAGGAACACTCCCAAACTCATTCTATGAGGCCACCATCACTCTGATACCAAAACCAGACAAAGATGTCACAAAGAAAGAAAACTACAGGCCAATATCACTGATGAACATAGATGCAAAAATCCTCAACAAAATACTAGCAAACAGAATCCAACAGCACATTAAAAGGATCATACATTATGATCAAGTGGGGTTTATCCCAGGAATGCAAGGATTCTTCAATATATGCAAATCAATCAACGTGATACACCATATTAACAAATTGAAGGAGAAAAACCATATGATCATCTCAATAGATGCAGAGAAAGCTTTTGACAAAATTCAACACCGATTTATGATAAAAACCCTCCAGAAAGTAGGCATGGAGGAAACTTATCTCAACATAATAAAGGCCATATATGACAAACCCACAGCCAACATCGTCCTCAATGGTGAAAAACTGAAACCATTACCACTAAGATCAGGAACAAGACAAGGTTGTGCACTCTCACCACTATTATTCAACATAGTTTTGGAAGTTTTAGCCAGAGCAATCAGAGAAGAAAAAGGAATAAAAGGAATCCAAATCAGAAAAGAAGAAGTAAAGCTGTCACTGTTTGCAGATGACATGATACTCTACATAGAGAATCCTAAAGATGCTACCAGAAAACTACTATAGCTAATCAATGAATTTGGTAAAGTCTCAGGATACAAAATTAATGTACAGAAATCTCTTGCATTCCTATACACTAATGATGAAAAATCTGAAAATGAAATTAAGAAAACACTCCCATTTACCATTGCAACAAAAAGAATAAAATATCTAGGAATAAACCTACCTAAGGAGACAAAAGACCTGTATGCAGAAAATTATAAGACACTGATGAAAAATAAATTAAAGATGATACAAATAGATGGAGAGATATACCTTGTTCTTGGATTGGAAGAATCAACATTGTGAATATGACTGTACTACCCAAAGCAATCTACAGATTCAATGCAATCCCTATCAAACTACCACTGGCATTTTTCACAGAACTAGAACAAAAAATTTCACAATTTGTATGGAAACACAAAAGACCCCGAATGGCCAAAGCAATCTTGAGAAAGAAAAACAGAGCTGGAGGAATCAAGCTCCCTGACTTCAGATTATACTCCAAAGCTACAGTAATCAAGACAGTATGGTACTGGCACAAAAACAGAAATATAGATCAATGGAACAGGATAGAAACCCCAGAGATAAACCCACACACATATGGTCGCCTTATCTTTGGTAAAGGAGGCAAGAATATACAGTGGAGAAAAGACAGCCTCTTCAATAAGTGGTGCTAGGAAAACTGGACAGCTACATGTAAAAGAATGAAATTAGAACACTCCCTAACACCCTATACAAAAATAAACTCAAAATGGATTAAAGACCTAAATGTAAGGCCAGACACCATCAAATTCTTAGAGGAAAACATAGGCAGAACACTCTATGACATAAATCACAGCAAGATCCTTTTTGACCCACCTCCTAGAGAAATGGAAATAAAAACAAAAATAAACAAATGGGACCTAATGAAACTTAAAAGCTTTTGCACAGCACAGGAAACCATTAAAAAGACAAAAAGAGAACCCTCAGAATGGGAGGTAATATTTGCAAATGAAGCAACTGACTAAGGATTAATCTCCAAACATACAAGCAACTCATGCAGCTCAATATCAAAACAACAAACAACCATAAAAAGGAACGAAACTGAGTTATTTGTAGTGAGGTGGATGGACCTAGAGTCTGTCATACAGAGTGAAGTAAGTCAGAAAGAGGAAAACAAATACCACATGCTAACAGATATATATGGAATCTAAAAAAAAGAAAAAGAAAATGGTTAGAAGAAGCTAGGGGCAAGACAGGAATAAAGACGCAGACCTACTAGAGAATGGACTTGATGATACAGGGAGGGGGAAGGGTTAGCTGGGACAAAGTGAGAGAGTGGCATGGACATATATACACTACCAAACGTAAAACAGATAGCTAGTGGGAAGCAGCCGCATAGCACAGGGAAATCAGCTCGGTGCTTTGTGACCACCTAGAGCGGTGGGATAGGGATGGTGGGAGGGAAATGCAAGAGGGAGGAGATATGGGGATATATGTATAAGTAGCTGATTCACTTTGTTATAAAGCAGAAACTGACACACCATTGTAAAGCAATTATACTTTAAATAGATGTTAAATAAAAAGGAATAAGATGACTGTATTAGTTATCTATTCCAACACTTAGTAGTTTAAACAACAACCAGTTGATTAGCTCACAATTCTGATAGACAGTTGCTGGTCTGGGCCAGGTTTGGCTAATCTGGCCTGAGCTTGACCATATATCTGTGGCATTTGCAAGGTCAGCTAGGACTGCCTATTCCCAGATTGCCTCTTCCACATGTTTTGCCATTTGGCAAAAAATAATAGTAATTCTTACCAAAACTAGGGTGGTTGAGGAGAAAGTGGGGAGGATGTGATAGACACTTTAAAAATAAAAAGAATATGTCTTTTGGATTTAAACTTTACACTATTATCAACTACTGTTAAATTCATTTTTAAATGAGATATTTCAGCACATTTTATCCCATCTTGGTCATTGCACTGTTGCCTCAAACAGCTTTTTTGTGTGTGTGGGCGGGGTGGGGGGGGAAGGGGAGGAATTATGCAAGACATATAAGTTCAGATTAATAGAACCCTTTACCCTTTCAACACATCATAATTTCTATTTCTTCAAATAGCACAGTTTCAAAACATCCAAATATGGTTTCCCTCTTTTTTCTTCTCCATTTTCCATATGTAATTAGTTGTCTCCAGCATCCTCACCCCATTTCTATTCCCACTGTTTTCACTGTATTGCAGACCCTACTTGTTTCTTGCTTAGACTACTGTACTATGTCCCCTCATAGTCTCATCACACCCAGGTTTACTCTTCACAATCCTGCTGTTGCCTCCAAATTAGTCTTCTTAACTCCTCCTGCACACAGGTTTCTATAGCTCCCCATTTTCACCTGAATTTCTCAGTCTAGCATTAAAAGTTTTCTACACTTAGCCCCATTTATATTTCTAAACTGTTGTTTCTCATTGTTCTATGGCATCAACACTATACATCAGTCAAAATGGAAGACTCAACATTCTTTCAAACTCCAAGATACATTTGGTCTTTCCTCCCACGTGGAATATCTTCCCTGATCTCAAAAATCCCAAATATCCTTCCACATCCAGTTCATAATCTAGCTTCTATTTGAAGCCTTTCCCAATCATCCTAGTTGGAAATTCTCTTTCTCGGAATTACATTAGCAGTTTGTTTCACCATCATGATATTCATTTTTGTTATAGCTATTTAAATACATATTTTATTTTCCTTAAGAGGTTCTAGTTCCTTGAATAAAGTGACATGCCTTATTCAACCTTATCTTCCCCGTAATGTTTTAATACTGCACACGAACATGATTCTGCCAATTAAAGAACTACCAGTCTAGGGTGAGAGGTGGGCATGTAAACAAATGTCAAAATAACAAGTTAATTTTAGTAATATAAATATACTAGGTACAACTACACAAAGAGTAATCAATTCCACTTTAATAGAACAGAAAGAGTTTCACAGAGGAGAGGTTAATGAGGCAGGTTTTGAGGAATAAGCAGAAGTTTTCTAACTGGTCCAGGGGAAAATCATTCCAAGTAGAATAACTAAACCATTCAAAGACATAGAGGCATGGAATAGCTCCATACGCTTAGAGACTCTACTATATAATGATCATTCATGGGAGTGGTGAAAGATCAGATACACAATTTAATTTTATTGGATTTCATGAACCAAAAAACTGTTTTCTTAAATTGGAGTCATCCTTTATATTGCCACATAAGGACACTGAAAACAACAACAATAAAAACAATGAGCAACTACTCTTCTATTTCTTAGAATACTAAAATTACATTCTGAGATTATATCATTTTAAAAGATTGTCCTTTATGCTGAATTTAGTTTTCAGAATAGCGCTCACCTTAATATCCCACATTTCCTCATGCAATTTGTCCACAATATTTGGAAACCATTATTTTAAGTGATAAAAAATGGGGTAGATATTTAAAATTTTTAAGCACAGAAATAAATCTTTATTACATTTAGACAAGAATCCTCAGAGACCAATATGAAGAATATTTTGGTAAGGAGTAAGACAACCCATGTTGAAAAGGTCTTAATGACAAGTGACAGATGAAGAGGGCGTATAATGTGGTGCTGAGTAGTAACAACCTCACAGAGGCATCCAAACTATGGATGTTAAAATGGCCAGACCTACTGGCTGTCCATGGAAAGTGAGGACAATGGATGTTCCTGGCTTTAGTGCGTAAAAATGAAGGAAAAGAGACAGATGTGTAAAGTGAAAACAATAATGAGTTTGGTTTCAGACACCTTCTGGTTATCTATTATTTCACAACAAATTACTTCAAAACATAGTGACTTAAAACAATAACATTTATTATCTCATGGTGTCTGTGGGTCAGGAACTCAGCAGTTCTTCCCAAGGTGATGCTGGGTCAGAGTCTCTCGTTAGGCTGCAATCAAGATGTTGACCAGAGCTACAGGCATCTGAAGGATAGTCCGGAACTGAAAATCTCCTTCCAAACTCACCCATGGAGGTGAGTGGCAGGAGGCCCCAGTTCCTCACCTCCTGGTCCCTCCATCAGTGATTGAGTGTCCTAACAACAGGACAACTAGCTTGCCCCAAAGCTAGTGATACAAGAGAGAGAACAAGAAGGAAGTGGTTATGTCTGTATGGCCTAGTCTCAGAAGTCACCATGTTCTGTTCATTGGAAGTGAGTTACTAAGTCCAGCCCATATTCCAAGTGTGGGTAATTAAGCCTCAACTCTTGAAGGGAGGAATATCAAAAAATGTGTGAACATGATTTAAAACTATCACAAACATGTTGAGTTTGAGTTTCCTGAGGGATACACAAATGGAGTGATCCAATAGCTAGTATACAATGCAAAATCAAGATCTAGAGTGAGAAGACACATTTGGGGATCGTCAGCTCTCTGTGGAACTAGGAGCTGTGGATGGGGAAAAGAGCAGACAAGATTGAGATTATTCTGTGTGAAGCCTGAAAGAGAAGAGGGCCAAAGGTGGACATATGGGGAAGATCTACATTAATGGCAAAAGCAGGGAAAGAGCCAGCCAGTGGAGCTGAGAAGAAAAAACAAAGAGAATATTTTTCATTTCCTATCATAAAATCCAAGAGAAAAAAAATTTATATTCAGAAAATATTTTGTGCCTCAACATTGGGCAACGATAGTAAATGTTAAAGAAATATCAAGTGAAATAAGGATTTAGGGTTATCCCTGAATTTTTTCTTCAAGTAAGATAAACTTTACTGAATGTCTCATAAGGAGGCAGCAAAGTAGAAATTACATTTTCCAACACACATAAAAACTTTCTAAAATTCCTCCTCATTCACTTCTCTCCCTAAAGTCCTACATCTCATGCTTACACCTCTTCTTTTCTTTCTCTCCCTTTCACAAAATTAAAAATGAAAACCTCCTTCAAACTCTTCTTCTTCTAAGATATTTTATTCTTACTGGATCTCCATGCATTTTCTTCTTTCTTCCAGTTTTATTATGGTATAATTTCTATAAAAAACTGTACATAATTAATCTACACAATTTGGTGAGTATATATATATATATATATATATACACATACACACTCCTGTTACCATCACTATAATCAAGTTAATAAACATCTATCACCTCCGATATCTTTCTTCTGTCTCCTTGTTTGTTTGTTTGTATTTGTGGTAAGAACACTTAACATGAGACCTACCCTCTTAACAAATTTTTAAGTGCATGATTATCTTATTGCTAATTGTAGGCATTATGTTGTAGAGCAGATCTCTGAAACTTACCTTGTATAACTGTCAATACAGAGTTTATTGTGGGGGGGGGAGGGATAAATTGGGAATTTTGGATTAACAGATACACCCTACTATATATAAAATAGATATACAACAAGGACCTACTGTATAACACAGGGAACTATATTCAATATCTTGTAATAATCTACAATGGAAAAGAACCTGAAAGGATGCAAAAGAATATATATATATAACTGAATCACTTTGCTCTACACCTGAAACATAAATCAACTATACTTCAATTGAAAAAATACAGAGTTTATTAGTGACCATTTTTCAGTTTCAAAGCTCTGGAGGAGACTGGAGACAGTCTGCAGATATGTGCACAGTGAATGGAGAATGAGGAAGTGATACTGTTGTTCTTGCAAGAAGTTTAGCTGAGAAGCAAAGGAGAGAGATGGATCTATGTACAAAAGTTTTGTTGCCCTTCATGTTTGTTTTTTTCTTAACTTTTGATTACAAAGTTTTCAATCATGCAATAAGTAGAGACTAATATAATGAACCTCATATACCCATCACCTAATTTCTTGTCTCTTTTGTAACTGCATTTCCTATAAACTGTAGGCACATCAAGAGACTTGAGAACACATGTGTTTTTCTAACATAGAGTTTTGAGCATAATCATATGAAGTGAAGGCCAATAAAAATTGAGGCTAAAAACTCAGAAAGGAAAATAGATCATGAATATCAGGTCAGTTTTCATGTAATTCTTTTACATTTTTCCTGATGTTATTCTCATGTTCTGTAAGTGATGAGATGCTACTGGGAAGAGGAATAAGCATGGGATTTTGAGTCAGAAAACCTATATGAAGATCCTGGCTACAATATTTATCAGCCATATGACTTTGGCAAAATTGTTTAACATCACCAATTTGAGATTTCTTATTCATAAAATGCTGGTGTCAGTAAAAGGAGAGTGCAGTGTGATAATATTTATGCCAAATAAAGAGTTCTTTGAAGAAATAAATTAAATAATGTAAACAGAAATATTTGAAAAACGTAAAGAACTGTACGAAGCCTACTTACTATTCACATGCATCAAGCAAAACTGGGGTTCAGGATAAGTATGCTCTGTAATATTGTTCAGCTAGCAGTAAGTGAAAGAGTCTGAATGTTGCTCATCCCATCCCAAATTCAGGGCTCTTTCTACTTTACTATGTTGTCTTTCTTGCTTACAGTTGATACTCAACAAATAATTGTTAAATTAAAGCAAAAGATAAGCATGCCTCAAGGAGTAAGAACAAAGATCCACATACCAGGGTTGTTTCATGGTCTAGAAACTTCAGGATTCTCAACACCAAACCCTAAAAAAGTTTTAATATCTCTGTTGGTTAAGGCAACCCTAGCTACTGGAATAAACAAAAGCAAAATGTTAGTGACTTAACACACTAGGTGTTTAATGATAGGAGAGTATCTTCCATGTGATAACTGACAATTTCCTATAGGCTCACATTCTCCTGGCAAAATCTAGTTGCTTGGCTATGGGTGAAGGGAAGTGAGTAAAGTATAATGTAAAGCTTGGCTGAGCAGCAGCTTTACATCAGTAACTCAGGAGGAAGGATCAGACCAAGATTACATGTTAAAACTCAGCAGCTCTGGTTTTCCAAAAACATTGTCACCAGCATCCTTGTCATCAGCATCTTCATTAGAGCACTGGTCCATGATGGAATGGCCAAGTGAGCTGGCATCACTTCACCTCTCACTCTCCATGCTCCAGTCACCCTAAATGTCATTCATTTTCACTCATACACCAGTACTGTCTTCCACAGCAGATCCATTCCATATACTAATTCCTCTGCCTGGATTTAACTGACCTCTTTTTCTCCTGGACCACCAGATCTTCTTCATTCATCAAACATTCCTAATACATCCTGAACTTGTCATGTCATAAATGTCATTATACTTCTTTTTCTTTTGAACAAATTATAGCCTTCTGTAGAAGTTTCAAAAACAGTTCACAGAGTTTCCATATATTCCTCACTTAGTACCCCTAATGTTAACATTTTTAAACATTCTTTAAAGTTCCAAGAAGGGCAATAATTTTCAGGAGAGCCTGTCTGCCTCATTCACTGCTGTATCCCTAATGCCTAGCAAAGTGCCTCACCCACAGCAGATGCTCATCAAATAGTTTTTGATGAATGTATGGTGACTTTACCCCAGCTCCTCCTCATTACTTCTTCTGTATTTTTTTGTATTTGAAAATGACCCTGGGCTACTTGCAAAGGAGAGGAGCTATTTATCCTTTTAATTTTCAAAACTTATAAATACGAAACTATATTTAAGTTTCTGCAACTTGAGTGCAACTGCTGTGTTCCTCAAACACAAACTGTTTTGCATTTCCATTATTTGCAAGCTGACCCTGAAGCAGGTAAATTAGCGTGTTATTTGTGAAAGATTCCTTAGCCCTTGATTTATGCCATCACTGCTTCTGTGCAGCATGCTATTCTTTATTTCTATGTGTCAGAATCCATTTCCTCGTGGTACATTCCTTAACACTCATCTTTCTCATCTTGAATTTCAAGTCTAAAATTTTTGTAAAAGTTGATCTTATTCGACTAGTTTCATTAACTTTGAGATTCCTGGTCTACAGAAGTTTAGATACAACAAATTAAAAAGAAATGGAGAGTACCAGAAGGTACACTATAGCAGTAAGAAGTAACATCTAATAATGATGACCTGTAACAAGGGGAGAGATAAAAAATGAGGAGCCCATTTAAGGCACTAAGCTTAGGAGCCTGGCCATTTAAATAAGATCAAGAGACCTGCCAGAAGAGAATATCTGAATTCGAGCATAAAAATAACTTAGGATCATATCAATAACTATAAGTTATCAGTTATCAAGAAGAAACTAAATAATGCCCAATGTACTTCAACATAAAATGTAGGGAGTGCTATTCATTTCAAAAATATTTTGTTTTAAAATGATTAAAATGAGGACTCCCCTGGTGGCACAGTGTTTAAGAATCCGCCTGCCAATACAGGGCACATGGGTTCGATCCCTGGTCTGGGAAGATCCACATGCCGTGGAGCAACTAAGCCCATGCACCACAACTACTGAGACTGTGCTCTAGAGCCCACAAGCCACAACTACTGAAGCCCACGCACCTAGAGCCCATGCTCCACAACAAGAGAAGCCGCCACAATGAGAAGCCCACGCACCTCAGTGAAAAGTAGCCCCCACTTGTTGCAACTAGAGAAAGCCACGCGCAGCACCAAAGACCCAATGCAGCCAAAAGTAAAAAATAGGTAAATAAATAAAAATAAATTTTAAAAATAAAATGATTAAAATGAGACTCACTTAAAAACTTAAAGATAGTTTCAATTATCTTACAAACTAGCTACAATTCATTTTTAACTAATGAGGGATCAAGAATTGTTACTGTGCTTTTAACCTTCTCTTAAATTGGCATTAAAAACATTTATTCCATTTCCTTTTGTGAGATATATGTTATTTCAAGCATTCTTTAGAAACCGTTTTTAAACTTTATGAAAAGTATTTTCACTAGAAAAATCTAACCTTAAAATTAAAATATCAAAGGAATGAATTGGAGAAATATGTTTCATTCCCAACTAGAATCAAAATTGTTCTCAAGGGAGGTCCTAAAAATGACCCAAGGAAGGTGCTAGGTGCTAATACAGGTAGAGAATGGGATTCCATTATTTATCCTCCTTTATAATTTTTTGTGATTTCCATGATAGTGAGTGATTCCCTTTCTAAACCTCAATAGCAATGCAAGGACCATTTCATCATTAGGTTTCTGAGATTTATATAGGATGAATTTGGATCTTAGATTTTATACGTGAGAAATTGGAAGGCATTAAACAATTAGGCAGCCTGTCCAAAGGCACAGAGCAGTTTATTTGCAAAGAATGGGACTCTAACTCACAATCTCTGCATTTGCCATTCCAAGACATATGGTTTTATTTTTTTTTCTATAATCTGATTTCCATAAACAGACCTATGAGAGAGAGACTGGTTACAGAATTGCAGAATCCATGATCTTTAAGTTCAACATCATAATCTGTCACCCTAAGTAGATGCCTCCTTATGTGGACACACTTTATGGCCACCCAAAATCCCATCTGAACCATAACTTCACAGATTTAAAGAATAAAATCTGAAATAAGGAAGACTTCCTAAATTCAGGGGAGTTTTTTTGTTCCTCTTGAATGTTAGGAGACATAACTGATGCTGCTGACACTAGATAGTATTTCTTAGGGTATAGTTCTTATATTTATGATGTTTCTTACATGGTAAATTCATTCCCTTTAACCATGAAACTGATTTCCTCCCAGGCTGACCTCCTTCAAATTACTTTTTCTGCATTTCCTCAGAGCCTCTGAACCCAATTAACTGAAAGAAATGTCCATCTGTTCAGTTCCTGTACCTTACTAGATGGTGCACCTTTGTATCCTTTTCTTGGTTTTGAGAGAGTGACTACTTTCCATACAGAAACAGTTTCAGAGCACTTGATGGTTGTGAATGGAACACACAAAATACGCAGTCCCTGTTCTCCCTCTTACTATGAGATGAAGTGTTCAAATATTCTCCTCTCTCTTTTCCTGACATTTGGTGGACGAATAGAGGTAATGTCAGCTTTACATTGAACTTACTCCTTTTTCTCTTCTCCTACTCATAGGAAAGCCCCAGGAATTAAGGAAGAAGAATGATTTTACCACCTGGAAGAAATAAAATCCCAGAAGATTCAGACTTACGGAATCAGGAGCTAATATGTATATATCATAAAAAATATTTAGCAAGTAAAAAGGGTGAACATGTACCCAATAAGATAGGAAAGGAGGCAATGATCAGCTAGATAGAAGGCTTATCCTGCAAAATTCATAGTTGCTACCGAATAAGATAATGATACCCATGGACCAGAGGAAATATTTAATGTCTACAATTTCTTAGACACTTCGAATGACATTAGATTTGTAGAGCTGTCTTTCTCAATTGCCCTACCAAAAAACCCGTGCTTTCCTTAATTTCTCAGACTGTTCCTTCTTTGGCATTATTAATACATAACGATAAACTCCACAACAAATTAAGGGACAATCATGTCTTATTATACTATGTTCTAAAACTTACACAGCAGCTCCAGAACTTATACATAGGAAGGATTGGGGTGGAAAAGATGATTGCAGGGCAGAAAATTAGGGAGTTTCTTTTGAAGCTGCTTGTATATAACTAGATCATTGTATTTACATAAATTTCATAGAAATTTAACATAGCTTTGAGGAGAAAGACAACACTCCCTTCACCAGTCACCACTGGTGCTACCACAGCTTTATAAAAACTTTCTGCAACAAGCCTCTTAGATAGCTGCATCAAACAGAGGGCAGACAGCAGAAGCAAGAAGAACTACAATCCTGCAGCCTGTGGAACAAAAACCACATTCACAGAAAGATAGATAAGATGAAAAGGCAGAGGGCTATGTACCAGATGAAGATAAAAGATAAAACCCCAGAAAAACAACTAAATGAAGTGGAGATAGGCAACCTTCCAGAAAAAAATTTCAGAATAATGATAGTGAAGATGATCCAAGACCTCGGAAAAAGAATGGATGCAAAGATGGAGAAGATGCAAGACATGTTTAACAAAGACCAAGAAGAATTAAAGAACAAACAAACAGAGATAAACAATACAATAACTGAAATGACAACTACACTAGAAGGAATCAATAGCAGAATAACTGAAGCAAAAGAACGGATAAGTGACCTGGAAGACAGAATGGTGGAATTCATTGCTGCAGAACAGAATAAAGAAAAAAGAATGAAAAGAAATGAAGACAGCCTAAGAGACCTCTGGGACAACATTAAACGCAACAACATTCACATTATAGGGGTCCCAGAAGGAGAAGACAGAGAGAAAGGACCAGAGAAAATATTTGAAGAGATTATAGACGAAAACTTCCCTAACATGGGAAAGGAAATAGCCACTCAAGCCCAGGAAGTGCAGAGAGTCCCAAACAGGATAAACCCAAGGAGAAACATGCCGAAACACATAATAATCAAATTGGCAAATATTAAAGACAAAGAAAAATTATTGAAAGCAGCAAGGGAAAAATGACAAATAACATACAAGGGAACTCCCATAAGGTAAACAGCTGATTTCTCACCAGAATCTCTACAAGCCAGAAGGGAGTGGCATGATATATTTAAAGTGATGAAAGAGAAGAAACTACAACCAAGATTACTCTACCCGGCAAGGATCTCATTCAGATTTGATGGAGAAATCAAAAGCTTTACAGACAAGCAAAAGCTAAGAGAATTCAGCACCACCAAACCAGCTCTACAACAAATGTTAAAGGAACTTCTCTAAGTGGGAAACACAATGGAAGAAAAGGACCTACAAAAACAAACCCAAAACAATTAAGAAAATGGTCATAGGAACATACATATGGATAATTACCTTAAACGTGAATGGATTAAATGCTCCAGCCAAAAGATATAGGCTTGCTGAATGGATACAAAAACAAGACCCATATATATGCTGTCTACAAGAGACCCATTTCAGACCTAGGGACACATACAGAATGAAATTGAGGGGATGGAAAAAGATATTCCATGCAAATGGAAATCAAAAGAAAGCTGGAGTAGCAAGACTCATATCAGATAAAATAGACTTTAAAATAAACATTGTTACAAGAGACAAGGAAGGACACTACATAATGATCAAGGGATCAATCCAAGAAGAAGATATAACAATTATATATATATATGCACCCAACATTGGAGCACCTCAATACATAAGACAACTGCTAACAGCTATAAAAGAGAAAATCGACAGTAACACAATAATAGTGGGGGACTTTAACACGTCACTTACACCAATGGACAGATCATCCAAAATGAAAATAAATAAGGAAACAGAAGCTTTAAATGACACAATAGGCCAGATAGATTTAATTGTTATTTATAGGACATTCCATCCAAAAACAGCAGATTACACTTTCTTCTCAACTGTGCACAGAACATTCGCCAGGATAGATCACTCCTTGGGTCACAAATCAGGCCTCAGTTAATTTAAGAAAACTGAAATCATATCAAGCATCATTTCTGACCACAATGCTATGAGATAAGAAATGAATTACAGGGAAAAAAAGTAAAACACACAAACACGTGGAGGCTAAACAATACATCACTAAATAACCAAGAGATCACTGAAGAAATCAAAGGGGAAATCAAACAATACCTAGAGACAAATGACAATGAAAACACTATGATCCAAAACCTATGGGATGCAGCAAAAGCAGTTCTAAGAGGGAATTTATAGCTATATAAGCCTACCTCAAAAAATAAGAAAAATCTCAAATAAACAATCTAACCTTACACCTAAAGGGCCTAGAGAAAGAAGAACAAACAAAACCCAAAGTTAGCAGAAGGAAAGAAATCATAAAGATCAGGGCAGAAATAAATGAAATAGAAACAAAGAAAACAATAGCAAAGATCAATAAAATTAAAAGCTGGTTCTTAGAGAAGATAAACAAAATTGATAAACTATTAGCCAGACTCATCAAGAAAAAGAGGGAGAGGACTCAAATCAATAAAATTAGAAATGAAAAAGGAGAAGTTACAGCAGACACTGCAGAAATACAAAGCATCCTAAGAGACTACTACAAGCAACTCTATGCCAATAAAATGGGCAACCAGGAAGAAATGGAAAAATTCTTAGAAAGGTATAACCTTCCAAGACTGAACCAGGAAGAAATAGAAAATATGAACAGACCAAACACAAGTAATGAAATTGAAACTGTGATTAAAAATCTTCCAACAAACAAAAGTCCAAGACCAGATGGCTTCACGGGTGTAATCTATCAAACATTTAGAGAAGAGCTAACAACAATCCTTCTCAAACTCTTCCAAAAAATTACAGAGGAAGGACCACTCCCAAACTCATTCTATGAGGCCACCATCACCTCAATACCAAAACCAGACAAAGTTACTACAAAAAAAGAAAATTACAGACCAATATCCCTGATGAATATAGATGAAAAAATCCTCAACAAAATACTAGCAAACAGGATCCAACAAAACATTAAAAGGATCATACACCATGATCAAGTGGGATTTATCCCAGGGATGCAAGGATTCTTCAATATACTCAGATCAGTCAATGTGATACACCATATATAAAAAATTGAAGAAGAAAAACCATATGATCTCAATAATTGCAGAAAAAGCTTTTGACAAAATTCAACACCCACTGATGGTAAAAACTCTCCAGAAAGTGGGCATTGAGGGAACCTACCTCAACATAATAAAGGCAATATATGACAAATCTACAGCAAACATCATTCTCAATGGTGAAAAACTGAAAGCATTTCCTCTAAGATCAGGAACAAGGCAAGGATGTCCACTCTCACCACTATTATTCAACATAGTTTTGGAAGTCCTAGCCACGGCAATCAGAGAAGAAAAAGAAATAAAAGGAATGCAAATTGGAAAAGAAGAAGTAAAACTGTCACTGTTTGCAGATGACATGATACTATACATAGAGAATCCTAAAGATGCCACCAGAAAACTACCAGAGCTAATCAATGAATTTGGTAAAGTTGCAGGATACAAAATTAATGCACAGAAATCTCTTGCATTCCTATACACTAATGATGAAAAAGCTGAAAGAGAAATTAAGGAAACACTCCCATTTTTCATTGCCACAAAAAGAATAAAATACATAGGAATAAACCTACCTAGGGAGACAAAAGACCTGTATGCAGAACACTATAAAGACACTGATGAAAGAAATTAAAGATGATAGAAACAGATGGAGAGATATACCATGTTCTTGGATAGGAAGAATTAACATTGTGAAAATGACTATACTACCCAAAGCAATCTACATATTCAGTGCAATCCCTATCAAACTACCAATGGCATTTTTTACAGGACTAGAACAAAAAAATCTTAAAATTTGTGTGGAGCCACAAAAGACCCCGAATAGCCAAAGCAGTCCTGAGGGAAAAAAAACGGAGCAGGAGGAATCAGTCTCCCTGATTTCAGACAATACTACAAAGCTACAGTAATCAAGACAATATGGTACTGGCACATAAACAGAAACATAGATCAATGGAACAAGATAGAAAGCCCAGAGATAAACCCACACACCTATGGTCACCTAATCTATGACAAAGGAGGCAAAGATATACAATGGACAAAAGACTGTCTCTTCAATAAGTGGTGCTGGGAAAACTGGACAGCTACATGTAAAAGAATGAAATTAGAACACTCCCTAACACCATACACAAAAATAAACTCAAAATGGATTAGAGACCTAAATGTAAGACCAGACACTATAAAACTCTCAGAGGAAAACACAGGAAGAACACTCTTTGACATAAATCACAGGAAGATCTTTTTTGATCCACCTCCTAGAGTAATGGAAATAAAAACAAAAATCAACAAAGGTGACCTAATGAAACTTCAAAGCTTTTGCACAACAAAGGAAACCATAAACAAGACGAAAAGACAACCCTCAGAATGGGGGAAGATATTTGCAAACAAATCAATGGACAAAGGATTAATCTCCAAAATATATAAACAGCTCATGCAGCTCAATATTAAAAAAACAAACAACCCAATCCAAAAATGGGCAGAAGACCTAAAGAGACATTTCTCCAAAGAAGACATACAGATGGCCAAGAAGAAGCACATAAAAAGCTGCTCAACATCACTAATTATTAGAGAAATGCAAATCAGAACTACAATGAAGTACCACCTCACACAAGTTAGAATGGGCGTCATCTGAAAATCTACAAACAACAAATGCTGGAGAGGGTGTGGAGAAAAGGGAACCCTCTTGCACTGTTGGTGGCAATGTAAATTGATACAGCCACTATGGAGAACAGTATGGAGGTTCCTTAAAAAACTAAAAATAAAATTACCATATGATCCAGCAATCCCACTACTGGGCATACCCCCTGAGAAAACCATAATTCAAAAAGATACATGCACCCCAATGTTCATTGCAGCACTATTTACAATAGCCAGGTCATGGAAGCAACCTAAATGCCCATTGACAGACAAATGGATAAAGAAGATATGGTACATATATACAAGGGAATATTACTCAGCCATAAAAAGGAACAAAATTGAGTCATTTGTTGAGACGGGATGGATCTAGAGACTGTCACACAGAGTGAAGTAAGTCAGAAAGAGAAAAACAAATATCGTATATTAACGCATATATGTGGAACCTAGAAAAATGGTACAGATGAACCGGTTTGCAGGGCAGAAATTGAGACACAGATGTAGAGAACGAAAGTATGGACACCAAGGGGGGAAAGCGGCAGGGGGTGGGGGTGGGGGTGTGATGAATTGGGCAATTGGGATTGACATGTGTACACTGATGTGTATAAATTGATGACTAATAAGAACCTGCTGTATAAAAAAAAAACTAAATAAAATTCCAAATTTCAAAAAAAAAAAAAACTTTCTGCAAAATGAAATATAAGGAGGTGGCAGGAGGAATTTATTTGCCAGGCTCTAAACTTTTAATTCTACTTTTCTCTAGGTCAGAACCCAACAAGGTGAATTTCTAAAACATTTGCTTAGACTAGGGTCTACATCTTAAACCAAACCAATTTCCTTCCATCTACTTCATTCTTTGTGAGGTGTGTGCATGTGTGTATACTTCTTTTATTTATTCGCTCCAGACTTCTTTGCCTCTTGACTCTGGTTGTTTGCTTTAACTTCATCACCCCAACTATGACGTTTGATATATGTTTGCAGTTTCCAAATTCTGGCTTTCCTGTACACACCAAATGGTTTTATTTAACAAGCCATTATACAGGTTTTATTATTAGAACAGTGTCAGCCACTATTCTAAGCATATCACACATACTATCTCATTTAATCATTATAACTACCCAGAAGCTAGATAAAACTGCTGTTCCCATTCTCAAGATGTTTACCATCCCGACAAAATATTACCAACCAGTGAAACTCACCAGGGTAATTTACCAGGGGATAGTCACATATGCATGGAGTCTCCACATGACTGACTTGAGCTATTCAGTCTCCAACCCCTCCAGAGTTGAAACGGATACATCCTGGCTCAGGGCCCAAGGCAAACAAAAGCAAACATCCACCATAAATCAGCATTAGCAAGAACAAATTGGTGTGGTCCAAAGCCCGAGGCATACAAAGACACTCTTCTCAGACCATATATTCCAAGGGCTTAGAGGTTATTTCACAGAATCTAATTGGGAACCAGGCCTTTCTCTGGCATGTGGAGGGTTTGAACACCCTAAACCTACTGAGTTAACCTTATTCCATAGATAGCTTCTGGGAGAACTCAATTTTATATTTCCTCTTGACTTTCAGATTTTATATTTGCCCTTTGTCATGTGGCTTTTTAATTTCTCTTGCTAAAGGAGGGGGCACATTTTACTGACTCGTAACTTTGGGTTTCAACATGTGGCTTGCTTTCGCCAATTGAATGAGGTGATTGTGTCAGGATATCTGTTTTCTACTTACTCTCTCTGGCTTCTGTCATTGCCATGAGAAGAAAACCCCTGGTTATCCCACTGGTCCAAGTGGAGGAGAGACATGTGAGCAGAGCACACTCTAAGTCAAAATATGGACGTGTGAACAAGCCCAAATGACATTAGCAGTACAGCCCAGACAACCCATAGGAGAAAGAAATGCTTATTGCTGTTTGTTACTATGCTTTTGTGGGGTGTTTTGTTTTTGTTTTTGTTTTTGTTTTTGTTGTTGTTGTTGTCTTACTATGACAAGAGCAAAGCAATACAACTCTGCTTGGTTAAAGCTAAATAGAAATCAGAAATTGTACTGAGCATGATGTATCTCCACCTTCATTCTGCTGAATAGCTGAGGCTGCAGCTGAACTGCTGAATAAATGAAGTACTTTAGAATAAAAGAAAGGGAGCCACACTCAGAATATTTATAGCAAAGTATATTTTCTGAAAATGCAATTAAGGAGCTAGAAAATTTCAGAAAACTGTCATTCTGAAAAGAGGGAAAGTAAACATGTTGGCTGAGAATCACATATCCAAAGTCAAGAGGAAAGAACTAGGAAAGATGGAGATGAAATAGATGAGGTAAAAACAAAATAGATGATGTATGCAATATGCAAAAGATTTTCTGAAAAAGCTCCAAAAAAATTATCTTCTCTCACTGGAAATTGTAAGAGCATAGCTGATGCTGCAGACAATAAAAGCCTGTGAATTTTTATTCTGGTGAATACAAATTTTATTCTGTGAAATACAAAATATGAAAATATAAAACAAAGAGATGAAAATATAAATGAGAAAATGATGGAATTAGAAAGCATAGAATGAAGGACCAACATATAAATAATAGGTGACATTTAAAGACTCAAAAATAATTATGAATAAAATTTATTAAATTTGACAAGTAGACATGACCAAGGAGAGAGGGGTACAGGGCCTGGTAGAGCAAACAGCATGTGCACATTCACAGAGGCAAGAAACAGCATAGCATGTTCAAGAACTGGTAGTTGAACTCTCATTGGATTTAAATACAGAACAGTTGTGTTAATATATTCATAATTTCCTTATAAATAAACCATATGTTAAAGCCACACCAAAAAAAAAATACTTCTAGAGGTAAAGAGCAATCTGCAGAGCTCATTTGCCTGGAAACATTTTTTAACTACAAAAGTAAAAAAAAAAGTCCAATGTGTTAGGGGTTTATTATGAGCTTTCTGAGTATAAATAGCATGCACAAGGCATAGAGAAAGGGAAAAGGACCTGTTTATGAGATCATGGGTGAAACAGAAAACTGAAATTGGCAAACATCAACCAAAAATCAAAGAGAATTTTTTAAGGGTCCTGAAGGCCAGACTGAAGATGTTGAACAGATTGGCAAATTAAAGCTACTACAGATTATTTATCAGGTATGTGACATGATTGAAATAATATATGAGGCAGAATTTTTTAGTAGATAAATGTAGAATAAATCAACAAGGCAAAACCTTGAGAGAGAAATATGACTTCAAGACTGGGAGGAGATCAGTTTCTATATGACAATATTATTTTACAGTACATGGTAGAGACCTCTGAGAAAAAATAATCAGTACTTAGTAAAGGATTAAACCACTAAGAGAAGAGAACAAATAAGGTAATAAGGATCAAAGATTTGGGGGAAAGTTGTGCTAATTCACTGAATTTGTAGGTATCAGAACATTTACAATTATTCCTATGCTTACATTCTATGGAGTATTTTGCCCTACTAAAATAATAACTATCTCTTTGCATGTATATATGGTTAAAAATGCTTAACGTATAGTGTCTTTCAAAAGATGCTCAGGACATTATCCTTTCAGGGCTACGGTACCACTTATTCTAAGACACAGCTTGATCACATGGCCTATTACAAGAGAGCTGAAGAGAATAAAAGAAACAATCTAGGGACTTCCCTGGTGGCACAGTGGTTAAGAATCCACCTGCCAATACTGGGGACACAGGTTCAATCCCTAGTCCTGGGAATATCCCACATGCCATGGAGCAACTAAGCCTGTGCACCATGACTACTGAGCCTGCACTCTAGAGCCCGTGAGCCACAGCTACTGAGCCCATGCACCACAACTACTGAAGCCTGAATGCCCTAGAGCCCACGTGCTGCAACTACTGAGCCCGCCTGCTGCAACTACTGAAGCCCATGAGCTTAGAGCTCATGCTCCACAACAAGAGAAGCCACCGCAATGAGAAACCCATGCACCAAAAGGAAGAGTAGCCCCCACTCGTGGCAACTAGAGAAAGCCCACACACAGCAACGAAGACCCAATGCAGCCAAAAATAAATAAAAATTTTAAAAAAAGAGAGAATCTAGAAACCAAATTAAAACATGTAGAGAACTTTAAGTTCTAAGTGTAGAATTGTCTTAAAATATTCTATTATACCAAAATTATTGTTATAAAAATAGCAATGTTAAAAGAACAAACTTTGTTTTTTCAGGGAAGAATTACTCTTTAATTGGGCCTTTCTTTACACTTATCAACACCAATTATTTATAAATGTATTTTCAAAAACATTTTAAAACGTGTGCACAGTTTCAAAATTCAACCAGCATGTACTGTACTGTTATTAAATAAAAACTCCATTTCACCTCCGCTACCCAAGTCCCACACGTCATTGGAAACCCCTTTAAACATTTTGTTTTTAATTCTTCTGATGTTACCACCATAATTCTAAACGATATGCTTAGATCTCAGTTTCTTAATTTACCAGCAGTAGAAATCAAGTCATTTCCATCCTCTTTGATAGACAAGGAATTCAGCTCGCATCTCCACTTGTCTCTCTCTCTCCCCTGAGTTTTGCTACTTATATTAGTGTGTGTGGTTTTTCTATTAGTTGCCTTTATACTTTTAAGTGATGTATACAAAATCCTGTATTTTCGTTCCGTCTTCTTTACATAGTATCTCTTGTATCATCCCAAAGTAAAAAGAGGAAAGTAGCACCCCTACACACACCCTTCCCTCCTGCTTTCAACTTGACTTCTGCCAGCTGGAGCGTTACCTTTACAATGTCTTTTATGACATGAACATTCTATTCTATAACTAAAATTAGGTTTTATGTTTTGATTATAAAAATTGAGACTAGTAAACATCTAATTATAATTATGTAAATGTGATCATTCAACTATTTGTCACTGCAGAAATAGTGTGATTAGGTCCACTGAAAATGAAATATGATTTGTCACTGATTCTCTCAAAGGAGAAAGTCCCAAGTGTTAAAGTCAAATGACCTCTCATATTCCTCAAGTGATCAGGCCACAGTTTTGCTCATCTTGTATTTGAATCAAAACTTTCTTCTCTAATTTTTCAATTGTTTTCTTGGCATTTCTAATTTCTTGGGGTTCTTTTTACTTGTTGAGAAGAAAAAAACCTAAGTCTTCTTCCCCACTGAGCTAAGAACTCCCAGCTTCTTAATTGTCTTGCCTGTTAAATCTTCCTCTTTCTATTCTTGGAGGAATGCCGTTTAGGGTCTTTTGATCTGGTGTTTTAATCTGAGCTGTGTTTTTCGGGCTGCTGCAGACGTGTCATCCTTTCCATTTCACACCTAGAATTCCACCACTGTTTCCTGGACCATGAGCTGCTTCTCTCTCTCCTGTACTCTAGATAGAGTACATCCTCAAATACTGTAAAATTTTTAAAAAGAAACGTTGCTTGGTAGATAAGGATTCTGGAATCATTCTGAATCAACATGGATGGAAAAGTGTTTATTTTACATTCATATTTATTATTTTTAATATTTATTTATTTATTTATCTGCCCTGGGTCTTAGTTGTGGCATACAGGCTCTTAGTTGGAGCATGCAGGATCTAGTTCCCTGACCAGGGATCAGACCTGGGCTCCCTGCATTGGGAGAGCAGAGTCTTAACCACTGGACCACAAAGGAAGTCCCTTTCCCTTCATATTTAATTGGTAAGTTTGGCAGGATATTAAATTCTAGATTTAAGATTTTTTTTACACTTCAGAAATTTAAAGACCATTATTTCTGTCCTCCAGTGTTTTGATAAGAAGTCTTATGCCTATAATACTCTTATTCTTTTATTAGTAACACCTCCCTCTCTCTCTCTTTCTCTTGATGCTTCTAGAACAACAATGTACAATAGAAATATAATGTAAGCCATATATGTAATTTAAAATTTTTCTAGCAGCCATTTAAAAGTAAAGAGGAACAGGTGAAATTAATTTTATAGCATATTTTCACTTAATCCAATATATCCAAAATAGAATTTCAACATGTAGTAAATATTTTACATGTTATTATTTATCAATTTTTTTAACATCTTTTTTTTTAGTATAATTGTTTTACGACGGTGTGTGAGTTTCTGCTTTATAACAAAGTAAATCAGCTATATATATACATATATCCCCTTATCTCCTCCCTCTGGTGTCTCCCTCCCACCCTTCCTAACCAACTCCTCTAAGTGGTCACAAAGCACCGAGCTGATCTCCCTGTGCTATGTGGCTGCTTCCCACGAACTATCTATTTTACATTTGGTAGTGTATATATATATATCTATGCCACTCTCTCACTTCATCCCAGGTTACCCTTCCCCCTCCCTGTGTCCTCAAGTCAATTCTCTATGTCTGCATCTTTATTCCTGTCCTGCCCCTAGGTTCATCAGAAGCTTTTTTTTTTTTTTTAGATTCCATATATATGTGTTAGCATATGATATTTGTTTTTCTCTTTCTGACTTACTTCACTCTGTATGACAGACTCTAGGTCCATCCACCTCACTACATATAACTCAATTTCGTTTCTTTTTATGGCTGAGTAATATTCCATTGTATATATGTGCCATATCTTCTTTATCCATTCATCTGTTGATGGACACTTAGGTTGCATCCATGTCCTGGCTATTGTAAATACAGCTGCAATGAACATCGTGGTACATGACACTTTTTGAATTATGCTTTTCTCAGGGTATATGCCAAAGAGTGGGATTGCTGGGTTGTATGGTAGTTTTTTTTTTAGTTTTTTAAGGAACCTCCATACTGTTTTCCATAGTGGCTGTATCACTTTACATTCCCATCAACAGGGCAAGAGGGTTCACTTTTCTCCACATCCTCTCTAGCATTTACTGTTTGAAGATTTTTTAATGATGGCCATTCTGCCTAGTGTGAGGTGATACCTCATTGCACTTTTGATTTGCATTTCTCTAATGATTAGTGATGTTGAGCATCCTTTCATGTGTTTGTTGGCAATCTGTATATCTTCTTTGGAGAAATCTCTATTTAGGTCTTCTGCCCATTTTTGATTTGGGTTGTTTGTTTTTTTGATATTGAGCTGCATGAGCTGCTTGTAAATTTTGGAGATTAATCCTTTGTCAGCTGCTTCATTTGAAAATCTTTTCTCCCATTCTGAGGGTTGTCTTTTCATCTTGTTTATGGTTTCCTTTGCTGTACAAAAGCTTTTAAGTTTCATTAGGTCCCATTTGTTTATTTTTGTTTTTATTTCCATTACCGTAGGAGGTGGGTCAAAAAAGATCTGGCAGTGATTTATGTCATAGAGTGTTCTGCCTATGTTTTCCTATAAGAGTTTTATAGTGTCTGGCCTTATACTTAGGTCTTTAATCCACTAATCCATTTGGAGCTTATTTTCGTGTATGATGTTAGGGAGTGTTCTAATTTCATTCTTTTACATGTAGCTGCCCATTTTCCCAGCACCACTTATTGAAGAGGCTGTGTTTTCTCCATTGTATATTCTTGACTCCTTTATCAAAAATAAGGTGACCATATGTGCGTGGGTTTATCTCTGGGGTTTCTATCCTGTTCCATTGATCTATATTTCTGTTTTTGTGCCAGTACCATACTGTCTTGATTACTGTAGCTTTGTAGTATAATCTGAAGTCCGGGAGCCTGATTCCTCCAGCTCCGTTTTTCTTTCTCAAGATTGCTTTGGCTATTCGGGGTCTTCTGTGCTTCCATACAAACTGAAATTTTTTGTTCTACTTCTGTGGAAAATGCCATTGGTAGTTTCATAGGGATTGCATTGAATCTGTAGATTGCTTTGGGTAGTATAGTCATTTTCACTATGTTGATTCTTCCTATCCAAGAACATGGTATATATCTCCATCTGTTTCCATCATCTTTAATTTCTTTCATCAGTGTCTTATAGTTTTCTGCATACAGGTCTTTTGTCTCCTTAGGTAGGTTTATTCCTAGGTATTTTATTCTTTTTGTTGCAATGGTAAATGGGAGTGTTTCCTTAAATTGTCTTTCAGATTTTTCATCATTAGTGTATAGGAATGTAAGAGATTTCTGTGCATTAATTTTGTATCCTGCTACTTTACCAAATTCACTGATTAGCTCTAGTAGTTTTCCGGTAGTATCTTTAGGATTCTCTATGTATACTGTCATGTCATCTGCAAACAATGATACATTTACTTATTCTTTTCGATTTGTATTCCTTTTATTTCTTTTTCTTCTCTGATTGCTATGGCTAAAACTTCCAAAACTATGTTGAATAATAGTGGTGAGAGTGGACAACCTTGTCTTGTTCCTGATCTTAGTGGAAATGGCTTCAGTTCTTCACAATTGAGAATGATGTTGGCTGTGGGTTTGTCATATATGGCCATATTATGTTGAGGTAAGTTTCTTCTATGCCTACTTTCAGGAGGCTTTTTATCATAAATGGGTGTTGAATTTTGTCAAAAGCTTTTTCTGCATCTATTGAGATGATCATATGATTTTTCTCCTTCAGTTTGTTAATATGGTGTATCACATTGATTGATTTGCATACATTGAAGAATCCTTGCATTCCTGGGATAAGCCCGACTTGATCATGGTGTATGATTCTCTTAATGTGATGTTGGTTCTGTTTGCTAGCATTTTGTTGAGGATTTTTCCATCTATGTTCATCAGAGCTATTGGCCTGTAGCTTTTGTTCTTTGTGATGTCTTTGTCTTGTTTTGGTATCAGGGTGATGGTGGCCTCGTAGAATGAGTTTGGGAGTGTTCCTCCCTCTGCTATATTTTAGAAGAGTTTGAGGATAGGTCTTAACTTTTCTCTAAATGTTTGATAGAATTCGCCTGTGAAGCCATCTGGTCCTGGGCTTTTGTTTGTTGGAAGATTTTTAATCACAGTTTCTATTTCAGTGCTTGTGATTGGTCTGTTTATATTTTCTATTTCTTCCTGGTTCAGTCTCGGAAGGTTGTATTTTTCTAAGAATTTGTCCATTTCTTCCAGGTTGTCCATTTTATTGGCATATAGTTGCTTGTAGTAATTTCCTGTGATTCTTTGTATTTCTGCATTGTCAGTTGTTACTTCTCCTTTTTCGTTTCTAATTCTATTGATTTCAGTGTTTTCCCTTTTTTTTTTTTTTTTTTTTTTGATGAGTCTGGCTAATGGTTTATCAATTTTGTTTATCTTCTCACAAAACCAGCTTTTAGTTCTATTGATCTTTGCTATCATTTCCTTCATTTCTTTTTCATTTATTTCTGACCTGATCTTTATGATTTCTTTCCTTCTGCTAACTTTGGGGTTTTTTGTTCTTCTTTCTCTAATTGCTTTAGGTGTAAGGTTAGATTGTTTATTTGAGATGTTTCTTGTTTCTTGAGGTAGGATTTTATTTCTATAAACGTCCCTCTTTGAACTGCTTTTGCTGCATCCTATAGGTTTTGGGTCATCATGTTTTCATTGCCATTAGTTTCTAGGTATTTTTTTTATTTCCCCTTTGATTTCTTCAGTGATCTCTTGGTTATTCAATAGGGTATTGTTTAGCCTCCATGTGTTTGTATATTTTACAGATTTTTTTCCTGTAATTAATATCTTGTCTCATAGCATTGTGGTCAGAAAAGATACTTGATATGATTTCAATTTTCTTAAATTTACCAAGGCTTGATTTGTGACCCAAGATATGATCTATCCTGAAGAATTTCCATGAGCACTTGAGAAGAATGTGTAATCTATTGTTTTTGGATGGAATGTCCTATAAATTTCAGTGAAGTCCATCTTGTTTATCATTTAAAGCTTGTGCTTCCTTATTTATTTTCATTTTGGATGATCTGTCCATTGGTGAAAGTGGGGTGTTAAAGTCCCCTACTATGACTGTGTTATTGTTGATTTCCCCTTATATGGCTGTTAGCATTTGCCTTATGTATTGAGGTTCTCCTATGTTGGGTGCATAAATATTTACAATTGTTAAATCTTCTTCTTAGATTTAACAATTGTAACAATTGATTTAACAATTTAACAATTGATCACTTATAATGATCCCTTGATCATTAGATAGTGTCCTTCCTTGTCTCTTGTAATAGTCTTTATTTTAAAGTCTATTTTGTCTGATATGGGAATTGCTTCTCCAGCTTTCTTTTGATTTTCATTTGCATGGAATATCTTTATCCATCCCCTCCCTTTCAGTCTGTATGTGTCCCTAGGTCTGAAGTGGTTCTCTTGTAGGCATCATATATACGGGTCTCGTTTTTGTATCCATTCAGCCAGTTTATGTCTTTTGGTGGGAGTATTTAATCCATTTACATTTAAGGTAGTTATCGATATGTATGCTCCAATCACCATTTTCTTACTTGTTTTGGGTTTATTATTGTAGGTCTTCTCCTTCTCTTGTGTTTCCTGCGTTAGAGAAATTCTATTAGCATTTGCTGTAAAGCTGGTTTGGTGGTCCTGAATTCTCTTAGCTTTTGCTTGTCTGTAAAGTTTTTAATTTCTCCTTTGAATCTGAATGAGATCCTTGCTAGTCAGAGTAATCTTGGTTGGATGTTTTTCCCTTCCATCACTTTAAATTGTCCTGCCACACCCTTCTAGCTTGCAGAGTTTCTGCTGAAAGATCAGCTGTTAACCTGATGGGGATTCCCTTGTATGTTATTTGTTGTTTTTCCCTTGCTGCTTTTAATATTTTTTCTTTGTATTTAATTTTTGATAGTTTGATTAATATGTGTCTTGGTGTGTTTCTCCTTGGATTTATCGTCTATGGGACTCTCTGTGCTTCCTGGACTTGATTGACTATTGCCTTTCCCATATTAAGGAAGTTTTCAACTATAATCTCTTCAAATATTTTCTCAATCCCTTTCGTTTTCTCTTCTTCTTCTGGGACCCCTATAATTCTAGTGTTTCTGTGTGTAATGTTGTCCCAGAAGTCTCTAAGACTGTCCTCAATTCTTTTCAATCTTTTTTCTTTATTCTGCTCTGCAGTAGTTATTTCCACTGTTTTATCTTCAAGGTCACTTATCTGTTCTTCTCCCTCAGTTATTCTGCTATTGATTCCTTCTAGAGAATTTTAAATTTCATTTATTGTGTTGCTCATCATTGTTTGTTTGCTCTTTAGTTCTTCTAGGTTCTTGTTAAACGTTTCTTGTATTTTCTCCATTCTGTTTCCAAGATTTTAGATCATCCTTACTATCATTACTCTGAATTATTTTTCAGGTAGACTGCCTATTTCCTGTTCATTTGTTTGGTCTGGTGGGTTTTTGCCTTGCTCCTTCATCTGCTGTGTGTTTTCCTGTCTTCTCATTTTGCTTAACTTACCGTGTTTGGGGTCTCCTTTTTGCAGGCTGCAGATTTGTTGTTCCCATTGTTTTTTGTGTCTGCCCGCAGTGGGTAAGGTTGGTTCAGTGGGTTGTGTCAGCTTCCTAGTGGAAGGGACTGGTGTCTGTGTTCTGGTGGATGAGGCTGGATCTTGTCTCTCTGCTGGGAAGGACCAGTCTGGTGGTGTGTTTTGGGTTGTCTGTTACCTTATTTAGGCAGGGTTTCTGCTAATGTGTGGTGTTGTGTTCCTGTCTTCCTAGTTGTTTGGCATAGGGTGTCCAGCATTGTAGCTTGGTAGTCACTGAGTGAAGCTGGATGTTAGTGTTGAGATGGAGATCTCTTGGAGAGCTTTCACTGTTTGATATTACAGGGAGCCAGGTGGTCTCTGGCGGACCAGTATCCTGAACTCAGCTTTCCTACCTCAGAGGCACAGGCCTGACACCTGGCCGGAGCACCAAGACACTGTCAGCAACACGGCTCAAAAGAAAAGGGAGAAAAATAAAAAGCAAGAAAAAATAAAATAAAATAAAGTTATTAAAATGGAAAATTATTATCAATAAATAAAAATTAAGAAGTAATATAAAAAGAAAAAAAAAGAAAGAATGAAAGAAGAGAGCAACCAGACCCAAAAACATATCCACCAATGATAGCAAGTGCTAAAAACTATACTAAAAAAAAAAAAAAACGGACAGACACAACCCTAGGACAAATGGTAAATGCAAAGCTATACAGACAAAATCACACAAAGAAGCATGCACATACACCCTCACAAAAAGAGAAAAAGAAAAAAGATATATATATCTATATATAAAATAAAAGAGGAGAGCAACAAAATCAGTAAACAAATCTACCATTGATAATAAACTCTAAATACTAAACTAAGATAAACATAAAACCAGAGACAAATTAGATGCAGAAAGCAAACCCCAAGTCTACAGTTGCTCCCAAAGTCCACCGCCTCAATTTTGGGATGATTCATTGTCTATTCAGGCATTCCACGGATGGAGGGTACATCAAGTTGATTGTGGAGATTTAATCTGCTGCTCCTTAGGCTGCTGAGAGAAATTTCCCTTGCTGCTCTTTGTCCCCACACCGCCTGGGGTTCAGCTTTGGATTTGACCCAGCCTCTGCATGTAGGTCGCCTGAGGGCGTCTGTTATTTGCTCAGACAGGACAGGGTTAAAGTAGCAGCTGATTAGGGGGCTCTGGCTCACTCATGCTGGGGGGAGGGAGGGGTACGTAATGTGGGGTGAGCCAGTGGTGGCAGAGCCCGTAATGACGTTGCAACAGCCTGAGACACACCGTGTGTTCTCCCCCGGGAAGTTGTCCCTGGATTACAGGACCCTGGCAGTGGCACACTGAACAGGCTCCTGGAAGGGGAGGTGTGGATAGTGACTTGTGCTTGCACACAGGCTTCTTTGTGGCTGCAGCAGCAGCCTTAGCATTTCATGCCCATCTCTTGTGTCCGTGCTGATAGCCGTGGCTGACACCCATCTCTGGAGCTAGTTTAGGCGGCGCTCTGAATCCCCTCTCCTCGCACACCCCGAAACAATGGTCTCTTGCCTCTTAGGCAGTTCCAAACTTTTTCCTGGACTCCCTCCTGGCTAGCTGTGGCTCACTAGCCCCCTTCAGGCTGTGTTCATGCAGCCAACCCCAGTCATCTCCCTGGGATCTGACCTCCGAAACCCGAGCCTCAGCTCCCAGCCCACACCTGCCCCGGCGGGTGAGCAGACAAGCCTCTCAGGCTGGTGAGCACTGATCAGCACCAATTCTCTGTGTGGGACTCTCTCCACCTTGCCCTCTGCACCCCTGTTGCTGCGCTCTCCTCTGTGGCTCCGAAGCTCCCCCCCTCCACCCCCGTCTGTGTCAGTGAAGGGGCTTCCTAGTGTGTGGAAACCTTTCCTCCTTCACAGCTCCCTCCCAGAGGTTCAGGTCCCATCCCTATTCTTTTGTCTCTGTTTATTTCTTTTTGCTATTGCCCTACCCAGGTACGTGGAGAGTTTCTTGCCTTTTGGGAAGTCTCAGGTCTTCTGCCAGTGTTCAGTAGGTGTTCTGTAGGAGTTGTTCCACATGTAGATGTATTTCTGATGTGTTTATGGGGAGGAAGGTGATCTCCACGTCTTATTCCTCCGCCATCTTGAAGGTCTCCCCAAACATATTTAAATACTAGCATCCTTGGTTTAAAAATTGTATAAAAAAAAAAAAACAGTAAAGAAAAAAAGTATTGGTAAATATTTGAATCACTGTGTTGTATACTAGGAACAAGCAAACAAACAACCTCATAGAAAAAGAGATCACATTTGTGGTTACCAGAGGTGTGGGTGGAGGAGGGGAAATTGGATGAAGACAGTTAAAAGGTACAAATTTCCAGTTATAAGATAAATATGTACTAGGGATGTCATGTACGACATGATAAATAAATGAACACTGCTGAATGTTACATATAAAAGTTGTTAAGAGAGGAAACCGTAAGGGTTCTCACAAGGAAAAATTTTTTTTTCTATCCCTTTAAATCTGTATCTATATGAGATTATGGATGTTCACTAAACTTATTGTGGTCATCATTTCACAATATATGTAAGTCAAATTATTATGCTGTACACCTTAAACATATGCAATGCTGCATGTCAATTATATTTCAATAAAGCTGGAAAAAATATATATTAAAAAAATTAAAAGATAAAAAAAAATTTTTTAAGTACTGTTGTTTCATTTACTTATTTTTCCCTTACAGAAGATAATGCACAAAAGAGAAAGAAAGTCAAGGTTAAAGGCATCAAATGGAAATTTTTCAGTACCAGGAAAGGTTATGAGCATGAGTCAGTTTAAGGTATTTTTGCATTGAGTGATATTCTCTCTGTACTACAATATGAAGATTTTCACCCAATGTATACAACAGTTAAATGAAACATTGAAGCACATAAATGTAATACCTACTATTTCAAATGTCATCTATGGACATCTGGGTTCCAATCCTAAATCTGCCACTAACAAATTTGATGATTTTAGATACATAACAACCTCTCTAGGACTCAGTTCCTACCCCTCTATTATGAAAGAGTTGAATTGACATCTTCCATAGGTCTATTTTAAAATAGACTCATTACATAAGTAATTTCTTCTCCTGAGTGAATCCAAGTTTGCCAAAGGACTTATCTATAGAACAAAGAAAAAGAATAAACCCTCAGCTTCCTCTGAATTTTAGTCAAATCACTTGTGTTAACGTGCAGGAAAGTCAAAGATAAGAGAAGGTTGGAAGATGTTCACTGAATATTGAGACAATATATTAGTACATAGGAAGGTGTAAAAATCCCTGTTATTATCAGCACAGGAAAAAAATTAATAACTAGGGAAAAAATTTCTCTTCAAAAAACAGCTAACAGTTATGTGTCAATTATATCTCGATTAAAGTGAGAGAGTGGTAGTGTATATATGGACATATATACACTACCAAATGTAAAATAGATAGCTAGTGGGAAGCAACCACATAGCACAGGGAGATCAGCTAGGTGTTTTGTGACCACCTAGAGGAGTGGGATAGGGAGTGTGGGAGGGAGGGAGACGCAAGAGGGAAGAGTTATGGTGATATATGTATATGTATAACTGATTCACTTTGTTATAAAGCAGAAACTAACACACCATTGTAAAGCAATTATACTCCAATAAAAATGTTAAAAAAATAAAAATAAAATAAAATGCTAAAAAAAAATTAAATAAATAAATAAAATTAAGAGCAAAAACAAAACAAACAAAAGCAACAAACATATCTTTGTTTTAGATGTCCTTGAATTGAAAACTGATCAAAATAAGAGGCTTTCCCCCAAAATTTATTTGCTTTGGAAAATGTAAAGAAAATTAGTGTCATCTTTTAACTAAGCATCCATTTATTAGTAATGTCTGTCACCAAGTGTTTATTTAGCATGTACCTTGTATTTATTTCTACTAAGCGTTGTGGGAGCTATAAAAATTTTAGGCAAAGTCTGTATTCAGAAACCAACATTTTTTATCCTTTTTTTTATTGAGATATAATTGACATATAACATTATATTAATTTCAGATGTACAACATAATGATTTGATATTTGTATACATTGTGAAATGATCACCACAATAAGTCTAGTTAATATCCATCACCATAGTTACCAAAAACGTTTTTCTTGTGGTAAGAACTTTTAAGATCTACTCTCTTAGCGACTTTCAAATATGCAATACAGTATTGCTAACTATAGTCACCATTTGTACATTACATCCTTATGACTTGTTTATTTTATAACTAGAAATTTGTACCTTTTGACCCCCTTCACCCATTTCACTCACCCATTACCCCCTACCTCTGGAAACCATTAGTCTAGGAACCAAGATTTTGTTTGAGGAGGTGAGAATAATAAAAATCTTAAAAATTATCTAAGTATAAGGAGATAACATTAAATCTAAAATTTAGAGTAGGGACTCAGACTCTTTTAAGAAATTTAGAGAAGAGAGAGACTAATTTAGCCAGGAGTAACCGGGGAAAGTTTAATGAATTAAGAAAACAAGTTTAGAAACGGGGTAGAACCATAGTAGGTAGAAAGAAAAATATCTTCCAAACACGTATTAGAAAAGAAAGAAACATGAGCAAGGACTTAGAGGCAAGATGAAGGTAGTGTGATGAGGACAAGAAGCAAACATAAAATTTCAGATTTCCACCAGAAGCAAATGTTTTTCCTTCTTCTTTAGCTGTTATTTTGGTGCCAAAGTAATCTCGGAGAGTATTCATGTCAATAGAAAGTAAGAACATATGCCCAAAAATCAGTGCATTCATTATTATTATTATTATTATTATTATTATTATTATTATTATTATTATTATTTATTGTCTATACTCAGCACCACCCCTAAACCTAGAGGAAACTGGGAAGTCAGGTATTTTCTCCAGGCAAGGGCATCTTGCCATGGAACTCTCAATGCCCAGGACTTTGTATTTATTTAGGCAAAATCTTCACTTGAATCCAAATGAGCTTTTGAACGTTTGGCAGAAAACATGAACCTAGGGCTGAAGTTTCTGTTAGCTCATGCCACCAAAAGTGGCTACAACGCAGTGCCTGGTCCTGTGGTGAGGAGAGACTTAGATGTTCTATCTGAAGGACCTTCGAAGAGAGATGGTACAGAAAGCAGAATGAAACGAAAGTCTCCTTAGAAAATCAATGAAGGATTGTAATTAACCCTATATCAGGCAGAAGTGACAGGGAGGGGCTGCTGGGCAGTATACGGCAGGAGAACAGGGAACCATGGCTATGGGAGAGTTTGACTTGGACTTTCTTCTTTAGCAGAGATAATTATCTCTTTAAGTGCTATGATCAATAATGAAATAAAGATACTCAAAATCTAGTTTGGCTATATAAAAATTAGATTAACAACACCTATTAATGATTGTTGTCTTACCATCTTCATTAATTCCTATGTGCACAATAATCATCATGCACATTATAAATATATATCATACTAATGGGATTGTATGCTACATTTAGTAAAAACATTAATTTCTATTTAACATTTTTTATTGTTGCATGGACCTATCTAATGTTGCATACTTTCTTGTTTATCACTTTAAGAAATTAAAGAATACTCAGAAGCTAGGTCTGGACATGCTCCTGATCTAGCCCCATGGCAGGAAAAACCACCTTGGACCTATAGGGATTAAGAGAATGTGTCCCATAACTGACCTTCCCCACAATAATACAAATAAACAAATAAGCCTTTTGAGCAAATTATGAAATGAATCAGAATTCCAGAATCTCCCTGCCTGTCACTTGAGGAAATAAACAAAAAAACAGTAAAATGTAGTAAAATTTACACTGTTTATACTATTTATACTGAACCTCAAAAAGAGGTCACCAAGGGAAAAGTCAGTAGATCTGACATGGTAGGCTCCGCTGTTAATCCCACTATGCCTTTAACACTAAAGGTGTTTGGATGGGCAAATGAGGACCAGTTGAGCCCAGCTGGCTATACCAGGGGCTCTTTGCCTTAAACTCCCCAAACACCTTAAAATTACCTGGAAGAGAACAAACTATGGCCCAGCTATCACCCCCAACCCCTCCTGCTCCCCAACAACCAGATATATCTTTCTAGTGAATGTGGTGGATGGTTCAAAGAAAACATGGAGGAAAGTGTGATAAAATATATTTGCAGAGTATGAGTATGAAGCAAGAAAGACAATGAAGCATTAGAAGCAAAATAAATGGATAAGAGAGATAATGCCTATTTAATAAACTTTTTTCAAGAAAATAAAACTAAGTTGGCAACTCATCAGTATAATCTTGATACTTCAACTAAATACGGAATAGGACATAATACAAAGTTTAATCCAAATCCACAAAATTTTATATACAGAGATATAGATATATGCAAAGAGATATAATGACACTCATGAAGGAATTTTTCTAATAACGCAAGGATGATTTGATCCCATATATGTAATGTAATTGGCCACAAGAAAAAAATAAAGGAGAAAAATGCACAATCTTCTGAATAAATGCAAAAAAAATTATTAAATAACATTCAATGCCTATTTATGATCATGAGAAAAAGAGAAAAACTTTTAGAAAACTGAAACCAGACAACAACCCTGCTTTGACGAAGATTTTCTAAACTACAGTAAATGTTATATTAAATGGAGAAACTTCAGGCAATTCCCTTTACAGTCTGCAATTAGACAAGGATGTTCAGTACTAACTAGTTAAGGCAATACTCTAAGAAAAAATTTTAGTTAAGGCAATAATATAAGAAAAAAGATTTTAAGGATTGGAAAGGAAAAGGTAAAAATATTTTTAGATGTAGTTGGTAAATAACTCTTACATGAAACAACCAAGAGAATCCTCAAACCATTAGAACTATTAAGAGTATTCATCCAGTTTGTTAAATATAAGTGCAATATTAAAAAAAAAAATTCATCAACAGCAGTGGTTCTCAAAAGGGGGAGATCTTGCCTGCCAGCAGACATTTGCCAATGCATGGATACATTTTGTTGAGAAGAAGATGCTACTGGCATCTAGTGAGTAGAGGCCAGAGATGATGGTAAACAGCCTATGATGCACAGGACAGCCTCCCATGCAGCCCCGAACGTCACTAGTGAGGCTGCTGAGAAACCCTACCCTTTCTGAGTAGTTGGTAAATTCTTGCAAAAAATGCAGTAAAAAGCAGATGGAAAAACACACTGAAGTTTGGCATTTAGGGGCATTAGTTTCTTAGTCCAGTGAAAACTGTAGCCATCTTCAATATATCGAGTTCAACCTCTTTGAAGATAAACAAAGTTTTTCATCTTGAAGGATAAAATTATATGTCTACACTCATTAGAAAATCAGTTTTTAAAATAATATTAATGATATTTTAACATCATTCTTTAAAGTGTGCATATCTATAGCTGCATACTAAATAAAGACTAAATAATCAGAAAGTTTTGAATGTCGTTTTTCCTCTGTTCTTCCCTAACATGGCATTCTACTAATTTTGGTACATGTTTTATATCAAAACTCCCTAACTCTAATCTCTCAGAAACTCATTAATCTGCATTCATAGCCTTTCTGGGAAGCTGTACGTTGAATCAATTCTTATTTGATAAGGGTCTCTAATGCTTTCAGTGATGGGAGATGTACAGAGCAGCAAACTGATTTAGACCCATCAGCATTTTCTGAAGTCATGTCAGATGCTGATAAAGTGAAATTCCTCGTACAATACAGGAATGTAATTCTCAATTCTTTATCCACTTGGAAGGTTAATAAAATAGAAGGCCCTCAAAATGTTATCTAAATACTCCAAGAGAGATAACTTATTAAAACATAGTATTTCTTCATAATCTGGATACTTTTGTATAAGGATAATATAAGCTGTTTTCTCAATGACTCGACGGAGCTACAGAAGTCACTGTTAGGCTCAGTTTTTAAATGTCTATCCACCACAATGAAGGCAAATAACTGTGATTAAGTGCCATTTTTTGCAGCAAATGCCCTACCTTTGAGCTACACCCTAATTCATTGTATTTATATAGCTTTTTTTTTTTACAATTTACATAATCCTTTACATCAGCCATCTTATTTTATCCTTACAACACTGTGAAGCAGGAGACAATAGGGATGTTGCTGTTATCAATGGGAAATGGAACTCAGTAACCTTATGTGCAGACATCTAGAGAGGAAAAAAATTGGAATCAGGACCTGGGCCCTTACACCTGAAACTAACACAACATAGTAAATCAACTACACTCCAATAAAATTTTTTAAAAATAATTAAAAAAAATTCTTTAAGTTAAAAACAAAGGACTCTGGTCAGGCTTAAAGGACTTTCTTTATGGTTATTTAATAAAGTAGTTACTCAGCGCTAATGAACTGTTCTTCATATGAAAAGTTGATGTTGTTTCTCAGCCATTAAAATAAGATGCTTACTATTTCATTTCTCCAAAATTGGAGGGGTTTGGTACCAACTCCCATTGCTCTTCTTATCTGAAGGCTCCGTCCAATCTGTCAGGACGCACTGAGGAGCTCGATGTGGGCAGGAGGCACTTGGTGGCTAGCAGCCTGCAGGATTCTTGAGTGTAATGCTCTCTTATTCTTCTCTGTGTCCCAAGGGCCTAATATAATGCCTACTACATACAGAAATATATGCATACATACACCCACACACCCCTACACACACACACACACACACTTATTTATTTATATATACTTTTTAACATCTTTATTGAAGTATAATTGCTTAAAATGTGTTAGTTTCTGCTTTATAACAAAGCGAATCAGCTATACATATACATATATCCCCATATCCCCTCTCTCTCGCATCTCCCTCCCACCCTCGCTATCTCACCCCTCTAGGTGGACACAAAGCACCGAGCTGATCTCACTGTGCTATATGATTCCTTCCCACTAACTATCGATTTTACATTTGGTAGTGTATGTACGTCCATGCCACTCCCTCACTTCCTCCCAGCTAACCCTTCCCCCTCCCCGTGTTCTCAAGTCCATTCTCTACGTCTGCATCTTTATTCCTGCCCTGCCCCTAGGTTCATCAGAACCTTTTTTTTTCTTTAGATTCCATATATATGTGTTAGCATATGGTATTTGTCTTTCTCTTTCTGACTTACTTCACTCTGTATGACAGACCCTAGGTCCATCCACCTCACTACAAATAACTCAATTTCGTTTCTTTTTACTGCTGAGTAATATTCCATTGTATACATGTGCAACATCTTCTTTATCCATTCATCTGTCAATGGACACATAGGTTGCTTCCATGTCCTGGCTATTGTAAATAGAGCTGCAATGAATATTGTGGTACATGACACTTTTTGAATTATGGTTTTCTCAGGGTATATGCCCAGTAGTGGGATTGCTGGGTTGTATGGTAGTTCTATTTTTAGTTTTTTAAGGAACCTCCAAAGTGGCTGTATCACTTTACATTCCCACCAACAGTGCAAGAGGGTTCCCTTTTCTCCACACCCTCTCCAGCATTTATTGTTTGTAGATTTTTTAATGATGGCCATTCTGACTGGTGTGAGGTGATACCTCACTGTAGTTTTGATTTGCATTTCTCTAATGAGTAGTGATGTTGAGCATCCTTTCTTGGGTTTGTTGGCAATCTGTATATCTTCTTTGGAGAAATGTCTATTTAGGTCTTCTGCCCATTTATGGATTGGGTTATTTGGTTTTTTAATATTGAGCTCCATGAGCTGCTTGTAAATTTTGGAGATTAATCCTTTATCAGTTGCTTCATTTGCAAATATTTTCTCCCATTCTGAGGGTTGTCTTTTCATCTTTTTTATGTTTTCCTTTGCTGTGCAAAAGCTTTGAAGTTTCATTAGGTCCCATTTGTTTATATTTCCATTTCTCCAGGAGGTGGGTCAAAAGGATCTGGCAGTGATTTATGTCATAGACTGTTCTGCCTATGTTTTCCTCTAAGAGTTTTATAGTGTCTGGCCTTATATTTGGGTCTTTAATCTATTTTTAGTTTATTTTTGTTTAGGGTGTTAGGGAGTGTTCTAATTTCATTCTTTTACATGTAGCTGTCCAGTTTTCCCAGCACCACTTATTGAAGAGGCTGTCTTTTCTCCATTGTATATTCTTGCCTCCTCTATCAAAAATAAAGTGACCAGGAGATTGGTTCAAGATGGCAGAGTAGAAGGACGTGCTCTCACTCACTCCTGTGAGAACACTGGAAGCACAGTTGTTTTTAATTTAAAGAATTTTTTTAAATTATTTTTTAAAAAATTTATTTAAGTGTAGTTGATTTACTATGTTGTGTTAGTTTCAGGTGTAAGGGCCCAGGTCCTGATTCCAATTTTGTTCCTTTCTAGATGTCTGCACATAAGGTTACTGAGTTCCATTTCCCATTGATAACAGCAACATCCCTATTCTCTCCTGCTTCACAGTGTTGTAAGGATAAAACCGGAAGTCGGAAAAAGAATGGAGACAAAGATGGAGAAGATGTAAGAAATGTTTAACAAACGCCTAGAAGAATTAAAGAACAAACAAAGAGAGATGAATAATACAATAACTGAAATGAAAAATACACTAGAAGGAATCAATAGCAGAGTAACTGAGGAAGAAGAACGGATAAGTGACCTGGAAGACAGAATGGTGGAATTCACTTCTGTGGAACAGAATAAAGAAAAAAGAATGAAAAGAAATGAAGACAGCCTAAGAGACCTCTGGGACAACATTAAACGCAAAAAAATTCACATTATAGGGGTCCCAGAAGGAGACGAGAGAGAGAAAGGACCCGAGAAAATATTTGAAGAGATTATACTTGAAAACTTCCCTAACGTGGGAAAGGAAATAGCCACCCAAGTCCAGGAAGCGCAGAGAGTCCCATGCAGAATAAACCAAAGGAGAAACACGCCAAGACACATAATAATCAAATTGGCAAAAATTAAAGACAGAAAAAAATTATTGAAAGCAGCAAGGGAAAAATGACAAATAATATAAAAGGGAACTCCCATAAGGTTAACAGTTGATTTCTCAGCAGAAACTCCACAAGCCAGAAGGGAGTAGCATGATATACTTAAAGTGGTGAAAGGGAAGAACCTACAACCAAGATTACTCTACCCAGCAAGGATCTTATTCAGATTTGACTGAGAAATCAAAAGCTTTACAGACAAGCAAAAGCTAAGAGAATTCAGCACCACCAAACCAGCTCTACAACAAATGCTGAAGGAACTTCTCTAAGTGGGAAACACAAGAGAAGAAAAGGACCAACAAAAACAAATGCAAAACAATTAAGAAAATGGTCATAGGAACATACATATTGATAATTACCTTAAACGTGAATGGATTAAATGCTCCAACCAAAAGACACAGGCTTGCTGAATGGATACAAAAACAAGACCCATATATATGCTGTCTACAACAGACCCACTTCAGACTGAGGGACACAAACAGACTGAAAGGGAGGGGATACAAAAAGATATTCCATGCAAAGGGAAATCAAAAGAAAGCTGGAGTAGTAATACTCATACCAGATAAAATAAACTTTAAAGTAAAGAATGTTACAAGACACAAGGAAGGACACTACATGATGATCAAGGGATCAATCCAAGAAGAAGATATAAGAATTATAAATATATATGCACCCAACGTAGGAGCACCTCAATACATAAGGCAACTGCTAACAGCTATAAAAGAGGAAATCGACAGTAACACAATAATACTGGGGGACTTCAACACCTCACTTACACCAATGGACAGATCTTCCAAACAGAAAATTAATAAGGAAACACAAGCTTTAAATGACACAATAGACCAGATAGATTTAATTGATATTTATAGGACATTCCATTCAAAACCAGCAGATTACACTTTCTTCTCAAGTGCGCACGGAACATTCTCCAGGATACATCACATCTTGGGTCACAAATCAAGCCTCAGTAAATTTAAGAAAATTGAAATCATATCAAGCGTCTTTTCTGAGCACAACGCTATGAGATTAGAAATGAATTACTGGGGGAAAAAAAGTAAAACACACAAACACATGGAGGCTAAACAATACGTTACTAAATAACCAAGAGATCACTGAAGAAATCAAAGAGGAAATCAAAAGATACACAGAGACAAATGTCAATGAAAACACTATGATCCAAAACCTATGGGATGCAGCAAAAGCAGTTCTAAGGGGAAAGTTTATAGCTATACAAGCCTACCTAAAGAAACAAGAAAAACCTCAAGTAAACAATCTAACCTTACACCTAAAGGAACTAGAGAAAGAAGAACAAACAAAATCCAAAGTTAGCAGAAGGGAAGAAATCATAAAGATCAGAGCAGAAATAAATGAAAAAGAAACAAAGCAAACAATAGCAAAGATCAATAAAACTGAAAGTTGGTTCCTTGAGAAGATAAACAAAATTGATAAACCATTAGCCAGACTCATCAAGAAAAAGAGGGAGAGGACTTAAATCAATAAATTTAGAAATGAAAAAGGAGAAGTTACAACAGACACCACAGAAATACAAAGCATCCTAAGAGACTACTACAAGCAACTCTATGCCAATAAAATGGACAACCTGGAAGAAATGGGCAAATTCTTATAAAGGTATAACCTTCCAAGACTGAACCAGGAAGAAATAGAAAACATGAACAGACCAATCACAAGTAATGAAATTGAAACTGGGATTAAAAAGCTTCCAACAAACAAAAGTCCAGGACCAGATGGCTTCATAGGTGAATTCTATCAAACATTTAGAGAAGAGCTAACAGCCATCATTCTCAAACTCTTCCAAAAAATTACAGAGGAAGGAAAACTCCCGAACTCATTCTATGAGGCCACCATCACCTCGATACCAAAACCAGACAAAGACACTACAAAAAAAGAAAATTACAGACCAATATCACTGATGAATATAGATGCAAAAATCCTCAACAAAATAGTAGCAAACAGAATCCAACAACACATTAAAAGGATCATACACCATGAGCAAGTGGGATTTATCCCAGGGTTGCAAGGATTCTTCAAGATATTCAAATCAATCAATGTGATACACCATATTAACAAACTGAAGATGAAAAACCATATGATCAACTCAATAGATGCAGAAAAAGCTTTTGACAAATTTCAACACTCATTTATGATAAAAACTCTCCAGAAAGTGGGCACAGAGAGAACCTACCTCAACATAATAAAGGCTATATATGACAAACCCCCAGCAAACATCATTCTCAATGGTGAAAACCTGAAAACATTTCCTCTAAGATCAGGAAAAAGACAAGGATGTCCACTCTCACCACTATTATTCAACATAGTTTTGGAAGTCCTAGCCATGGCAATCAGAGAATAGAAAGAAATAAAAGGAATACAATTTGGAAAAGAAGTAAAACTGTCACTGTTGGCATATGACATGATACTATACATAGAGAATTACTAGAGCTAATCAATGAATTTGGTAAAGTCGCAGGATACAAAATTAATGCACAGAAATCGTTTACATTCCTATATACTAATGATGAAAAATCTGAAAGACAAATTAAGGAAACACTCACATTTACGATTGCAACAAAAAGAATAAAATACCTACCTACCTAGGTAGGAATTTACCTAGGAATAAACCTACCTAGGGAGACAAAAGACCTGTATGCAGAAAACTATAAGTCACTGATGAAAGAAATTAAAGATGATATCAATAGATGAAGAGATATACCATGTTCTTGGATTGGAAGAATAAATATTGTGAAAATGACTATACTACTCAAAGCAATCTACAGATTCAATGCAATCCCTATCAAATTACCAAGGGCATTTTTTATAGAACTAGAACAAAAAGTCTTAAAATTTGTATGGAGACACAAAAGACCCCAAATAGCCAAACCGGTCTTGAGGGAAAAAATCGGTGCTGGAGGAATCAGACTCCCTGACTTCAAACTATACTACAAAGCTACAGTTATCAAGACAATATGGTACTGGCACAAAAACAGAAATATAGATCAATGGAACAAGATAGAAAACCCAGAGATAAACCCACGCACCTATGGTCAACTAATCTATGACAAAGGAGGCAAGGATATACAATGGAGAAAAGATAGTCTCTTCAATAAGTGGTGCTGGGAAAATTGGACAGCTACATGTAAATGCATGAAATTAGAACACTCCCTAACACCATACACAAAAATAAACTCAAAATGGATTAGAGACCTAAATGTAGGACTGGACACTATAAAACTCTCAGAGGAAAACATAGGAAGAACACTCTTTGACATAAATCACAGCCAGATCTTTTTTGATCCACCTCCTGGAGAAATGGAAATAAAAACAAAAATAAACAAATGGGACCTAATGAAACTTCAAAGCTTTTGCACAGCAAAGGAAACCATAAACAAGATGAAAAGAGAACCCTCAGAATGGGAGAAAATATTTGCAAATGAATCGTCGGATAAAGCATTGACCTCCAAAATATATAAACAACTCGTGTAGCTCAATATTAAAAAACAAACAACCCAATCCAAAAATGGGCAGAAGACCTAAATAGACATTTCTCCAAAGAAGACATACAGATGTCCAAGAAGCACATAAAAAGCTACTCAACCTCACTAATGATTAGAGAAATGCAAATCAAAACTACAATGAGGTATCACCTCACACCAGTTAGAATGGGCATCATCAGAAAATCTACAAACAACAAATGCTGGATAGGGTGTGGAGAAAAGGGAACCCTCTTGCACTGTTTGTGGCAATGTAAATTGATACAGCCAGTATGGAGAACAGTATGCAGGTTCCTTAAAAAACTAAAAATAGAACTACCATATGATCCAGCAATCCCACTACTGGGCATATACCCAGAGAAAACCATAATTTAAAAATACACATGCACCCCAATGTTCATTGAAGCACTATTTACAATAGCCAGATCATGGAAGCAACCTAAATGCCCATCGCCAGATGAATGGATAAAGAAGATATGGTACATATATACAATGGAATATTACTCAGCCATAAAAAGGAATGAAATTGGGTCATTTGTAGAGACGCGGATTGATCTAGAGACTGTCATACTGAGTGAAGTCAGTCAGAAAGAGAAAAACAAGTATCATATATTAACGCATATATGTGGAACTTAGAAAAATGGTACAGATGAACCGGTTTGCAGGGCAAAAATTGAGACACATATGTAGAGAACAAACATATGGACATCAAGGGGAGAAAGTAGCAAGGGGTGGGGGTTGTGGTATGATGTATTGGGAGATTGGGTTTGACATGTATACACTGATGTGTATTAAATGGATGACTAATAAGAACCTGCTGTATAAAAAAATAAATAAAATTAAATTCAAAAAAGAAAAAAATATGGTGACCATAGGTGCATGGGTTTATCTCTGGGCTTTCTATCCTGTTCCATTGATCTATATTTCTGTATTTGTGCCAGTATCATACTGTCTTGATTACTGTAGCTTTATAGTATAGTCTGAAGTCAGGGGTCCTGATTCCTCCAGCTCCGTTTTTCTTTCTCAATATTGCTTTGGCTTTTCAGGATCTTTTGTGTTTCCATACAAATTGCCACACACTTATTTAAATTAAATTCTGAATTCCAATGGACTGCTCCTCTGCTATGACACTGACCCTACAAACCTGCACAAATCTACACACCATATGGACCCACCACTTGTGCCTAGAGCTCATGAAATTTTCTTATTTGGTGATGCAGGACCCCAAACACTCTGCTTTTTCCCATATCCCCATCTTTGTGCCTTGATGTTAGTATTCCTTCCGCCTTTGCCCTCCTGCAGAACTAAGTTCTCCTCTCCTCTGCCTTCAAGACACAGACCAAATGTCACTTTCCTGTAAAGCTTCTCCAACTCCATGACAGGCCAGTTCACAGGAATAAATCCTGCTTTGAACCACCATCACACCTTTCTCTGCCTTCAATTATTGCAGAGTGAGACAAGATCTGTGATGTAAGTGGCTGGTATTAGGAGGGATTATAACACTAAAAGTGCTTGAGAAAAAAGAACAAATCTACTCTGGTTTGACATTATTTGAATAAGCTATTTCAGTGAAGCATCCTTACCCTGTGTTCAATCAGAAAATTTTTGTGCCCAGGGATTCCTTTGTTTAAGAGGTAAAATTAAGAGGTTAAATCTAGCATGGAAGGTGAGAAAAATGTTCCAATGCTATAGAACCATTTTTCAGTATCTTGTAATTTCCATACATAATGTAACCATAAGCCAAACATGGAATAACTGTGGCGGGGAAGACCAATTAGCAAATGTATTGCTTCAAATTCTATATAAAATGCACATTATAATCTTCAAACAATTATTTGGGTCAACTAATGTCTTATCATCAATATTATCAATATTATTAAAAGTAATAGTTTATTTTTATTTATCAAGAACAATTCCACCTGGACTAGATTCAATCATTTTGGATTAAGTTTTTCGTTTTGTTTTCATGAATAAAGCCATGGTATAACTAAAATCAATTTCCAAAAAAAGCAATTTTATTTTGTGAAGACATTGGATTATTTTTATTAATCATAATGTATAATTAAGGCTTTGGTTCTGATCAGATTTTAGCACTTATAAATATTCAAGAACTCTAACTTATAGCGTGAAGTCAAGGTTTATAAATATAGAATAGTATCTCTTGGCCTCCAACTTCAAATGGTGAAAACACTTACTGAATTAGCTTTGGGAATACAAGCATTAAAAGAAATGAAATTGCTAATAGTCCTCTTCTCTGGACATTTTTCTAATTTTCTGAACACAGAAATCTCTGTATATTAAATTCATGTGAAACAAAACAGTCTATTATTTCTTAACCATGGGCTGGACCTCCCTCCCTGAATGATTTCTTTAAATAATAAATCAAAACTGATCAAATGAGAAAATACATATGAAATCACTTGAAAATTAAAAAGTGCTGTAAGTATGTAAGATATTATTATTATTCAACCACACTAAATTAAACCATCTGGAGATTAACAATCTGCCATCTAGCTTTTTCTTTTCATAGTTCCAAGAAGACCACTGACTTACATTGCCTATGTTAGAATCTCTACATAGTCAACTCTAGGAAGAAAAGCAAACAAATCTAAAATATTTTTTTCTCCCCGAGTATTAGAGGCAAATCCTTATGGATACTTCCAAAGAGATACTCAACTCACCTTAAAAAACATTATTATAGCAAGTAATGTGTGCCCCATTTCTTTTTCGGTCCTTGACTGCTCTTTTCTTTTTTTTTTTTAATTTCACTTTTTCACCTTATACAATGTATATTGGAAATATGTTTCCCATTGTTCTTATTTTCTAGAAACCATGTATACTGACTTGGGTCTCTGGTTTTGCTTATTGAATTTTCTCATGTGGCATGGAAATTTAGCTTCCCCTTTTCTAACAATATAAAAGAACAGCAAGTATCCAAGAAGAAAGCTTGGTCTCTCCCATTATACAGGTTCAACATAAACTTGAACAGGCCAGGCCAGGCGAAGGCAGGCCAACAAATATTCTATCTCTATAAAGGCAGGTCAGGATGCCCGCAGGCTCAGAGAGATGAGACACTCAGGAACAGAGGATGATGATCCAGTTTTCTTGTGGTCTATGAAATTGGAGTTACTACAATATTTGTCTAGGAGGAAAACGCATTTTTATTTTCATCTTTCACTTTATTTAAGCATGTCTATTCCTGCCATGAACTGAATAGTTAGGTCCTTCAGATACAGTAAATATCACAGAAGTCTGAAGCTCTTACTGATGAACTCTTTTCTCTATGACGTAGGAGAAAGAAAGAAAACTGGGTTCATATTTGGCACAGTGAAATCTGTTCTAGTTTGCCTTCCGAGCTGAACAGGACAATGACCTTTTACAGTCTCTTACACATGGGAGTGTTAAAAATGCTTTCACGAGCAAGGCTTCACTCACCTTTCTTGGGAAGCTTCCCACAATTACATCATTCTCAATTTTAAAGTATCTCATTTTCACTTTCCTGATGTTTAGTCAAAATGTTTTTCTTTCTAGACTTAGTCTTGTTAATTATAGTTTTATTCCTTTGTACCATGTTAAATAATTCTCTTTACCACTTGAATCTTTTAAAAATGAGTAGGTGGTTATTATGTTCCTCTCCTTGTCCTTTTGCTAGGCAATGTATATTTTATACCCTTTATTTTCCCTCATAAGATGAATTCTATTTTTTAAGTATTTCAATTGCTCTTCTCTGATTCCTTGTTCTCCAAGAGTGTTTCCAAATCTGAAGTGATTAGATGTCCGAATATTCGTTAACCCTGTATCGTCATTATTCTGAACTCAACATTTCTTAACCCATTGAATCCTCACAAGGGCTCTGTGAGGCCAAGCCTAGTATTTTAGCAATTCGACTGATGGGCTCAGAAAGGTTAAGTAATTTGTTATCACTTAACAAATTTATTCACCTAATGGTAACAGAACTAGGATTGGAGTTTAGGCCTTCTGGTTCTAGAGCCTTTGTCTTAACCGCTATACCATACCGTGTCTCAGTAACATCTGGCCTTTTAGATTAAATTTAAACTATTATTTCCTTTATTCACAATATGAACATATTTACGGAAAACCAAGTTAAATCAGAGTTGTAAGAGAGTGTATTTAAATGACTTTTTCTTATGCTGTAATAACACAACTCAGTATACATTCTATCTTCTCTTACTATTTAATCCCAACTCAAAATGAAGGAAACAGCCTGCCATTTTCCCATTGTCATTTTATGGGTTCTTTGAGATATTTTGACTCCAAAAACTGCCTTTTACAATACAAATATTCCCAGGGAGCATTATGTCTTAGTTATTATCAGTTAATAATGTATGTGTGTTTGTGTATGTGTATATACACAAACATAAAACATTATATATATATTCTTCTTATGGTAATATATATTTTTTATTACCATAAAAAGAATAAGGGAAAGTTCAGTGACAACACAAACTGAACATTTACATATATGTTGCTTTTCTGAAAGGGGACACTTCTACTTTCTGATTTTCTATGATTAACATTTATCAGTATGTCATCAAAAGATATTTATTTTTTAAACAGATTACTCTGAATTGTAGAGTATGTACTGGGTTATACAGTATCTGTATATTAAATTATATATATACATATGTGTATATATAATATATTCACTCATTCATTCACCAAATCTCTATGGGGTACTTACGCTATTGTAGGCATTGAAAGAGATGTGACATATTTAGGAGACAGAGAGGTGTCAAATATTTATTTGTGCATTCCACCCTGGAGCATAGAAATGGAGATGAAACAAGAATTGAAAACATATGCCATTAATAAAACCACTATAGGTAGAACATTTTCCCTAATAGAGATGGCAAATTATGCTTTTCATCTTTAAACCTGAGTAAACATATGTATTTACAATAATTAGACCAGTGAAAAGAGCAACCTACAGCCATAATAAATTGTGTACTGAAAAAGTTAACCATGAAAATGTCTTAGGTAACATGACTAATGAATAAAATGACTAGCCCAGTCCCTTATTTATAGCTAGTATCAATAAGTATTTGTAGAAGGAGAAACAATGTACATAATACAACTCCTCTTGTGCAAAATTTTGTTGCTTCTTTGAATTGTATAATGGATCTGACCCTATCATCCATGATCCCACCTTCACTGAGTATCAGGGGAAAATTACATCATCATCGTAATAGTAATAATTAATAATGTAACTTATTATCTTACTCCCTTCCATTATAAAACATTCTCTTTCAGATAAACCCAGCCTCTAAATTCTAGGCTTTCAGGAATTTCTCCAGCCTTACTCTACAAACACCAAATAAAAACAAAACAAATAAATAGTGTATCCAGATAGAGGAGGACCCCCTTGACATTCACTGTCCCCTGAACTTTTACTGTCGTCTGACACCGAGTGGCTGCTCTGGTCAGGGCCCTGGATAGCTGGCCCTCCCTATCTGTAGTTGTAGCTGGTGGAACCCCTGGTCTCCTATCACCTAAATCTTAACTACAGGTGACCTCATACCTAATGTCTAATGTTGGGTCTCGATGAATTCAGCTGACGGCTCTATCTAAGCAGCACATGCAGTGGCATCTGGGTGTCTAGCTGGGTACACTGTGTAACCTCTTAGAGAAGGTGACCCTAAAACCACTCTCTCCTTCTGCCATCTTGTTTCTCTTACCTGAGTCCCATTAACACGTATCAACAGAATTGAATCTGAAAATCTACCAACACAAACACTGAAAACAAAGCAGACGGAATGGCCCAATGCCGTCTTTAAAAGACTAAAAACCACTCAGTTGTCCCTGTTACCTTCCTAATTTATGATTCCCTGTTCCAGTTTCCTAGTGTCTGCTAATAGTTTGAACATTTCGGAATCAGTTCACTTTACTTTTGGTCTTTGTTATGTTTGCTTAATATCTATTATCTTTATGTAAGGCCCATTCAAGTCCTTAACCAAACTTAATAAAGAGAACAACATTTTTTCTTTTCTTCATGAAGTGCAGGATGAATGGCTGCACTAAAATCAGCTTTATTTTCTCCCTACTCAGATTTATGTATAAATTAAAAAGAAGAGAAGAGAAACATACTGAGACAGAGCTATCTCTATAACCACTACAGACTTGCCCTTTCCCTCATCCCCAATTTCAAAAAAAGATAACACAAAGCTTCATGCTGGCATGTTCCACAGTCAGGAAGAGCATGAGCTCAACTGTGTATGCAAAAACTTAGTTGTTTTTCTTTGATTCATCCGATAGCATCACACTGGGTCAGTTTCTTGTTTATGCTATCTTTATTGTTTCTGGTCTTAGAACAATAAACAGCCCTAAGTGGTTTCAATTACAGCAGCAAAACTGTGCAAATGAACTTTGGCTTTGTTTCAGGTTGAATAGAGGGTTTTTATGGTTTTATAAATGGTGATGTTTAGGAATCTTGCCAACGCTGTTCTATAAACAGAGAAGAGTCACATTTGCCAGCTCTAGGCCTTTAATCACCCGAATATTCTTCCCCTGATAAGGATAAAATATTTTTAACCTTGTTCCATGGAGATGAATAGGAATGATCAAATTATCTGTGGATTCAACAATTTTGCATAAACAAGGTATTGGGATGTTTTTTGCTGGTCATATATCCATAAGCTGACACCTGATTTTTTTGTATGTCTTCTTTAATTGCAGGAAAATATTAGTTAGTTGTCATTCATTTTTAATGAATGTAACACACAGTTGTATCAGAAAGGATAAATTAAAGGATAAATTTCTGGTAACAAATAGTGACTCCCCCCGCCCTTCCCAACCTCAGTGGCTTCACAGAATAAAAGTTTATATATAAGATGCATAGTCAGTCAGGGAGAAATCCTACCTCACGTTTTCACAATCACCTGGGCAGAGGGAATTCTGGAGATTCTTGCACCAGCAGTTAAATGCTCTAGAACTAGTAACACAGGCCCTGCATCCACAAGGGGTCCAGGAAAGTCAATCTCCCATTTGCCTTAGAGCAGTGACATAGTAAAGCACTGATTCATTTACAGAACCTGAAGTTTCAATCTCACAGAATGTTCTGGAAAAAAGTCATCTGTTAGTGAATGTATTAGCTAGGACTGCCATAACAAAATTCCACAGACTAGGTGACTTAAACAACAGAAATTTATTTCCCACAGTTTTGAAGGCTGGGAGTCCAGTATCAAGCTATCTTTCTCCTGAAGCCTCTCTCCTTGGCTTGTAGGTGGCTGCCTTCTTATTGTCCCCACAAGCCCTCTTCTCTGTGCACATGCATCCCTAGTGTCTCCTTCTCTTCTTATAAGGACACATGTCACACTGGATTAGGGCTCCACACAATTGACCTCATTTTCACTTATTCACCTTTTCGAAGGCCCAGTCTCCAAATACAGTCACACAGATTAGGGCTCACCAATCTGACCTCATTTAATTTTAATTACCTCTTTAAAGTTTTTATCTCCAAATGCAGTTACATTCTGAGATACTGGGGGTTGGGACTTCAACATATCAATTTCTGGGGGAGGGGGAGACATAACTTAGTCCATAACGGTGAGCATCACAGTCTGGTCAGTAGGTCTTAGCAATTCAGATTCACAAAATGAAAATTATATGCAAGTGAAAGTAAGATGGATCCATGTTGTAAAGCCTACTTGTTGCATTTGAAGTCTCACTTCCAAACTCCCAATCTATCCCTTAATAATAAAGTAAGGTTTACTAACTGAAAAAAAAAATCTAAAAAAAAAGTCTCAAGTATGAGAAAATTTTCTGAATACAGAAAAATATTTTTGATTCAATTTTATTTTGGAATTTTAAAGAAATCTTTGAATAGGGAACTTAGAACATTGCCTATATTTTTCCAAGTAGCTTTTTCAAGTTTTGCAGAATATGCAAAGTCTTAATTATCATTAAATTTAAAAGAGACACAGGCTTGCTGAATGGATACAAAAGCAAGACCCATATATATGCTGTCTAAAACAGACCCACTTCAGACCTAGGGACACATACAGACTGAAAGTGAGGGGATGGAAAAAGATATTACATGCAAATGGAAGTCAAAAGAAAGCTGGAGTAGCAATACTCATATCACATAAAATAGACTTTAAAATAAAGAATGTTACGAGAGACAAGGAAGGACACTACATAATGATCAAGGGATCATCCAAGAAGAAAATATAACAATTATAAATGTATATGCACCCAATGTAGGAGCACCTCAATACATAAGGCAACTGTTATCAGCTTTAAAAGAGGAAATGGACAGTAACATAATAATAGTGGGGGACTTTAACACCTCACTTACACCAATGGACAGATCTTCCAAACAGAAAATTAATAAGGAAACACAAGCTTTAAATGACACAATGGACCAGATAGATTTAATTGATATTTATAGGACATTCCATCCAAAAAGAGCAGATTACAATTTCTTCTCAAGTGTGCATGGAATATTCTCCAGGATAGATCACATCTTGGGTCACAAATCAAGCCTCAGTAAATTTAAGAAAATTGAAATCATATCAAGCATCTTTTCTGACCACAACACTATGAGATTAGAAATTAATTACAGGGAAATAAACGTAAAAAACACAAATACATGGAGGCTAAAAAATACGTTACTAAATAACCAAGAGAACACTGAAAAAATCAAAGAGGAAATCAAAAAATACCTAGAGACAAATGACAATGAAAACACGATGATCCAAAACCTACGGGATGCAGCAAAAGCAGTTGTAAGTGGCAAGTTTATAGCTATACAACCCTACTTCGAGAAACAAGAAAAATCTCAAATAAACAATCTAACCTTACACCTAAAGGAACTAGAGAAAGAAGAACAAACAAAACCCAAAGTTAGCAGAAGGAAACAAACCATAAAGATCAGAGCAGAAGCAAATGAAATAGAAACAAAGAAAACAATAGCAAAGATCAATAAAACTAAAAGCTGGTTCTTTGAGAAGATAAACAAAATTGATAAACCATTCACCAGACTTATCAAGAAAAAGGGGGAGAGGACTCAAATCAATAAAATTAGAAATGAAAAAGGAGAAGTTACAACAGACACCACAGAAATACAAAGCATCCTAAGAGACTACTGCAAGCAACTCTATGCCAATAAAATGGACAACCGGGAAGAAATGGAAAAATTCTTAGAAAGGTATAACCTTCCAAGACTAAACCAGGAAGATATAGAAAATATGAACAGACCAATCGCAAGTAATGAAATTGAAACTGTGATTAAAAAGCTTCCAACAAACAAAAGTCCAGGACCAGATGGCTTCATAGGTGAATTCTATCAAACATTTAGAGAAGAGCTAACACCCATCCTTCTCAAACTCTTCCAAAAAATTGCAGATGAAGGAAAACTCCCGAACTCAATCTATGAGGCCACCATCACCTCAATACCAAAACCAGACAAAGACACTACAAAAAAAGAAAATTACAGACCAATATCACTGATAAATATAGATGAAAAAATCCTCAAGAAAATACTAGCAAACAGAATCCAACAACACATTGAAAGGATCATACACCAGGATCAAGTGGGATTTATCCCAGGGATCCAAGGATTCTTCAATATATGCAAATCAATCAATGTGATACACCATATTAACAAATTGAAGGAGAAAAACCATATGATCATCTCAATAGATGCAGACAAAGCTGTTGACAAAATTCAACACCCATTTATGATAAAAACTCTCCAGAAACTGGGCATAGAGGGAACTGACTTCAACATAATAAAGGCCATATATGACAAACCCACAGTAAACATCATTCTCAATGGCAAAAACTTGAAAGCATTTCCTCTAAGATCAGGAACAAGACAAGGATGTCCACTCTCACCACTATTATTCAACAGAGTTTTGGAAGTCCTAGCCACAGCAATCAGAGAAGAAAAAGAAATAAAAGCAATACAAATTGGAAAAGAAGTAAAACTGTCACTTTTGGCAGATGACATGATACTATACATATAGAATCCTAAAGATGCCACCAGAAAACTACTAAGCTAATCAATGAATTTGGTAAAGTTGCAGGATACAAAATTAATGCACAGAAATCTCCTGCATTCCTATACACTAATGATGAAAAATCTGAAAGAGAAATTAAAGAAACACTCCTATTTACCACTGCAACAAAAAGAATAAAATACCTAAGAATAAACCTACCTAGGGAGACAAAAGACCTGTATGCAGAAAACGATAAGACACTGATGAAAGAAATTAAAGATGATACCAACTGATGGAGAGAAATGCCATGTTCTTGGATTGGAAGAATCAATATTGTGAAAATGACTATACTACCCAAAGCAATCTACAGATTCAATGCAATCCCTATCAAATTACCAAAGGCATTTTTTACAGAACTAGAACAAAAAAATCTTAAAATTTGTATGGAGACACAAAAGACCCCGAATAGCCAATGCAGTCTTGAGGGGAAAAAAAAGAAGCTGGAGGAATCAGACTCCCTGACTTCAGGCTATAGTACAAAGCTACAGTAATCAAGACAATATGATACTGGCACATAAACAGAAATATAGATCAATGGAACAAGATAGAAAGCCCAGAGATAAACCCAAGCACCTATGGTCACCTAATCTATGACAAAGGAGGCAAGGATATACAATGGACAAAAGACAGTCTCTTCAATAAGTGGTGCTGGGAAAACTGGACAGCTACATGTAAAAGAATGAAATTAGAACACTTCCTAACACCATACACAAAAATAAACTCAAAATGGATTAGAGAACTAAATGTAAGACCGGGCACTATAAGACTCTTAGAGGAAAACATAGGAAGAACACTCTTTGACATAAATCACAGCAAGATATTTTTTGATCCACCTCTTAGAGTAATGGAAATAAAAACAAAAATAAACAAATGGGACCTAATGAAACTTAGAAGCTTTTGCACAGCAAAGGAAACCATAAACAAGATGAAAAGACAACCCTCAGAATGGGAGAAAATATTTGCAAATGAATCATCGGACAAAGGATTAATCTCCAAATTATATAAACAGCTCATGCAGCTCAATATTAAAAAAACAAACAACCCAATCCAAAAATGGGCAGAAGACCTAAACAGACATTTCTCCAAAGAAGACATACAGATGGTCAAGAAGCACATGAAAAGCTGCTCAACAACACTAATGATTAGAGAACTGCAAATCAAAACTACAATGAGGTATCACCTCACACCAGTTAGAATGGGTATCATCAGAAAATCTACAAACAACAAATGCTGGAGAGGGTGTGGAGAAAAGAATCTTCTTGCACTGTTGGTGAGAATGTAAATTGATACAGCCACTATGGAGAATAGTATGGAGGTTCCTTAAAGAACTAAAAATAGAATTACCATATGACCCTGCAATCCCACTACTGGACATATACCCAGAGAAAACCATAATTCAAAAAGACACATGCACCCCAATGTTCACTGCAGCACTATTTACAGTAGCCAGGTCATGGAAGCAAACCTAAGTGCCCATTGACAGACAAATGGATAAAGAAGATGTGGTACATATATTCAGTGGAATATTACTCAGCCATATAAAGGAACGAAATTGGGTCATTTGTAGAGATGTGGATGCGTGTAGAGACTATCATACAGAGTGAAGTAAGTCAGAAAGAGAAAAACAAATATCGTATATTAATGCATATATGTGGAACCTAGAAACTGGTACAGATGAACCGGTTTGCAGAGCAGAAATTGAGACACAGATGTAGACAACATACATATGGTCACCAAGGTGGGAAATCGGTGGGGGGTGGGGGTTGTGGTGGGATGAATTGGGAGATTGGGATTGACATGTATACACTGATGTGTATAAAATGGATGACTAATAAGAAAAAGTAAATAAATAAACATTTTTTAAAAAAGTAATATGCATTATGAAAAATTAAAAAAATAAAAGAGAGGAAAATTCTGAGTAAAAACTATCTGATACTAAGAATTAGAATTTACTACTCATCAGACTGAAGGAATTATATTAATAAAATTAGTTGCCTTTAGAGGTTTGTGGCTTATTCTTTATCTGACTTTTCATTAAGCATTATGCTTCAGCAGAATTTTAAAAAGCTATTTTTACATTAATGTGAAAAGCATTTTCAAAATGTGGTTCTGTGGACTGAACCTATGTTGCACTTTTAATTCTCAGCACAACTATTTATAAATTTTTGTGTATCCTTGTTCTATTCAGTTAACCTCGCTGAGTTTCTATTTCATTACATGCATAAAAGAAGACTGACTTTTCGCCTTTAACAGAGTATAATATTTGAAAGTGGGTTGTAATAGGCAATCATATAAAATGTAATGAAAGCCCACTTCAGAAGATAAAGATCCCTAAGATATAAAAATTGAGTTTTACGAGGAATTGGCGGGGATGGTGAACCATCAACAAAAAAAGGTTGTTAATTTTTGTAAGATTCGTTTATACCCTTTCCTACTGTAGATGTATAAACAAATTCAATAATTCAATTCAGATTTCTTTTGGTGGATCTTTTATTAAACCATAGAACTATATTTCAACTAATATAAATCATAGAGGTCACCTAATACAAGGGGTAGTGCTCATCACGTTAAAATTAATCAATTTAAAATACACAGTATGTGTGTCAAAACTGCATTATTTTATTTTTTTAAAAAAACTGCACAGATGTTTCAGCAAAGAAAGCAATATTGCCAATAGCAGTCCAGAAGTAATGTTAAATGATATTGAAGAACTAGGAAATGGGGGGTGGGGAGAGGTTAGCATAGTACAATGCAAGGCTAAAGGACAGTTTACAAGTTGTGCAAATGCTGCAAATACACGGCTTGTGCAATGATTTAAATGTTATTAGCGTCATTACCTTTTAAAATGATTACATCATTGATATTAACGAATAATATATAAAACATAGTATTCCATTTGGTAGCCGCATAGCACAGAGAGGTCAGCTTGGTGCTTTGTGTCCACCTAGAGGGGTGGGATAGGGAGGGTGGGAGGGAGACGCAAGAGGGAGGAGATATGGGGATATATGTATAGGTGATTCACTTTGTTATGACTCTAACACACCATTGTAAAGCAATAATACTCCAATAAAGATGTTAAAAACAAATTAATAAATAAATAATTTTTCTAAATTAGAATGATAAAAAAAAACCCATAGTGTTTCAATTCTTTACACTTTTAAGAGCATTCTTAGTTTTTTCTTCTAAGAATCTTTTCTCTATATGAAAATATTGGGTGACAATTGCTTACCTTGAACAACTCCAATGACATTCATTTCCAACCTACTTCTACTCTTTACAAGAAACATTTATTCCTTGTAGCTGAATATCACTCTGAATTTTTTAATTCCTGAAGTCCAGAACTCAGAATTTCTCTTATCCTGCCATCAGGTTCATCCTAATGAACGTATTGTCCTTTGTCCTCACAGAATCCATTTCCTCCACTCCCTGGATCCTCTTAGTCAATTTGTCTTTCTGCACTGTTTTGTCTCCTAGGCAGCCCTGAAACCCACAGATTGTCCCTTTAACCAGTTTCCCACCAGCATCTTAAAAGCCCACACAGCACCTATCCACTTGATTCAGTCCCTAGTATTCAGTATATTTCACAACTTATTTTCCCGCTTTGACTTACAGGATGCCAAAACAGTGCCAAAATATGACTCATTCCACCTCAAATTCTTGCACTCAAAACACCTCCAAATAATTAAAAACTTGTCATTTATCTTTATCGAAATAAAAAATTAGTTTATTCATAAGAATTCCTTTTCTTGAGAAAAATACGAAAAGGATACAAATAAGAACAAAAATGACTAAAATCCGACAATCCAAACAGAAATATAATTAACATTTTGATAAACACATTTCTTATCTCTCTCACTCTCCAACTTTAAAAAAAAAATTTAAAGCCAATCAAATTTAAAAATATTTTCCTTTAAGTATTTTTTTGGGGGGAGGGGCTGTGACATTTATTTCTCCCTTATTCTATAGGCATGCGAAAATGTAAATGGTGTGGGTTTTTTTTCCTTTTTCTTTTTTCTTTTTTTAACAACTTTATTGGAGTATAATTGCTTTACAATGGTGTGCCAGTTTCTGCTTTATAACAAAGTGAATCAACCATACATATACATACATCCCCATATCTCCTCCCTCTTGCGTCTCCCTGCCACCCTCCCTATCCCACCCCTCTAGGTGGTCACAAAGCACTGAGCTGATCTCCCTGTACTATGGGGCTGCTTCCCACTAGCTATCTATTTTACATTTGGTAGTATATATAAGTCCATGCCACTCTCTCACGTCGTCCCAGCTTACCCTTCCCCCTCCCCATGTCCTCAAGTCCATTCTCTACATCTACATCTTTATTCCTGTCCTGCCTCTAGGTTCTTCAGAACCTTTTTTTTTTTAGATTCCATATATATGTGTTAGCATAAGGTATTTATTTTTCTCCTTCTGATTCATTTCACTCTGTATGACAGACTCTAGGTCCAAGTACCTCACTACAAATAACTCAGTTTTGTTTCTTTCTATGGCTGAGTAATATTCCATTGTATCTATGTGCCACATCTTCTTTATCCATTCATCTGTCGTTGTACACTTCGGTTGATTACATGTCCTGGCTATTGCAAATAGAGCTGCAATGAACGTTGTGGTACATGACTCTTTCTGAATTATGGTTTTCTCAGGGTATATGCCCAGTGGTGGGATTGCTGCGTCGTATGGTAGTTCTATTTTTAATTTTTTAAGGAACCCCAGACTGTTCTCCATAGTGGCTGTATCAATTTACATTCCCACCAACAGTGCAAGAGGGTTCCCTTTTCTCCACACCCCCTCCAGCATTTATTGTTTGTAGATGTTTTGATGATGGTCATTCTGACCGGATTGAGGTGATACCTTATGGCAGTTTTGATTTGCATTTCTCTAATGATTAGTGATGTTGTGCATGCTTTCATGTGTTTGTTGGTAATCTGTATATCATCTTTGGAGAAATGTCTACTTAGGTCTTCTGCAAATTTTTGGATTGGGTCTTTTTGGTTTTTTGATATTGAGCTGCATGATCTGCTTGTAAATTTTGGAGATTAACGCTTTGTCATTTGCTTCATGTGCAAATACTTTCTCCCATTCTGAGGGTTGTCTTTTCCTCTTATGTTTGACTTTGCTGTGCAAAAGCTTTTAAGTTTCATTAGGTCCCACTTGTTTATTTTTGTTTTTATTTCCATTTCTCTAGGAGGTGGGTCAAAAGGATCTTGCTGTGATTTATGTCATAGAGTGTTCTGCCTATGTTTTACTCTAAGAGTTTATAGTGTCTGGCCTTACATTTAGGTCTGTAATCCATTTTGAGTTTATTTTTGTGTACGGTGTTAGGGAGTGTTCTAATTTCATTATTTTACATAGAGCTGTCCAGTTTTCCCAGCACCACTTATTGAAGAGGCTGTCTTTTCTCCATTTTATATTCTTCCCTCCTTTCCAAAAATAAGGTGACCATATGTGCATGGGTTTATCTCTGGGCTTTCTATCCTGTTCCATTGATCCATATTTCTGTATTTGTGCCAGTACTATACTGTCTTGATTACTGTAGCTTCGTAGTATAGTCTGAAGTCCAGGAGCCTGATTCCTACAGCTCTGTTTTTCTTTCTCAAGATTGGTTTGGCTATTCAGGGTCTTTTGTGATTCCATACACATTGTGAAATTTTTTGTTCTAGTTCTGTGAAAAATGCCATTGGTAGTTTGATAGGGATTGCACTGAATATGTAGATTGCTTTGGGTAATATAGTCATTTTCACAATGTTGATTCCTCCTATCCAAGACCATGGTATATCTCTCCATCTGTTTCCATCATCTTTAATTTCTTTCATCAGTGTCTTATAGTGTTCTGCATACAGGTCTTTTGTCTCCTTAGGTACGTTATTTTTAGGTATTTTATTCTTTTTTATTTGCAGTGGTAAATGGGAGTGTTTCCTTAATTTCTCTTTCAGATTTTTCATAGGAATGCAAGAGATTTCTGTGCATTAATTTTGTATCCTGCTACTCTACCAAATTCATTGATTACCTCTAGTAGTTTTCTGGTAGCATATTTAGGATTCTCTATGAAGAGTATCATGTCATCTGCAAACAGTGACAGCTTTACTTCTTCTTTTCCAATTTGGATTCTTTTATTTTTCTTTCTTCTCTGATTGCTGTGGCTAAAACTTCCAAAACAATGTTGAATAATAGTGTTGAGAGTGGACAACCTTGTCTTCTTCCTGATCTTAGAGGAAATGGTTTCAATTTTTCACCATTGACAACGATGTTGGTTGTAGGTTTGTCATATATGGCCTTTATTATCTTGAGATAAGTTCCCTCTATGCCTACTTTCAGGAGGCTTTTTATCATAAATGGATGTTGAATTTTGTCGAAAGCTTTTTCTGCATCGATTGAGATGATCATATGGTTTTTCTCCTTCAATTTGTTAGTATGGTGTATCACGTTGATTGATTTGCATATATTGAACAATCCTTGCATTCCTGGGATAAACCCCACTTGGTCATGGTGTATGATCCTTTTAATGTGCTGTTGGATTGTGTTTGTCAGTATTTTGTTGAGGATTTTTGCGTCTATGTTCATCAGTGATATTGGCCTGTAGTTTTCTTTCTTTGTGACATCTTTGCTGGTTTTGGTATCAGGCTGATTGCCGCCTCGTAGAATGAGTTTGGGAGTGTTCCTCCCTCTGCTATATTTTAGAAGAGTTTGAGAAGGATAGGTGTTAGCTCTTCTCTAAATGTTTGTTAGAATTCGCCTGTGAAGCCATCTGGTCCTGGGCTTTTGTTTGTTGGAAGATTTTTAATCACAGTTTCAATTTCAGTGCTTGTGATTGGCCTGTTTATATTTTCTATTTCTTCCTGGTTCAGTCTTGGAAGGTTGTGCGTTTCTAAGAATTTGTCCATTGCTTCCAGGTTGCCATTTTATTGGCATATAGTTGCTTGTAGTAATTTCTCATGATCCTTTGTATTTCTGCAGGGTCAGTTGTTACTTCTCCTTTTTCATTTCTAATTCTACTGATTTGAGTCTTCTCCCTTTTCTTCTTGATGAGTCTGGCTAATGGTTTATCAATTTTATTTATCTTCTCACAAAATCATCTTTTAGTTTTATTTATTTTTGCTATCATTTCCTTCATTTCTTTTTCACTTATTTCTGATCTGATCTTTATGATTTCTTTCCTTTTGCTAACTTTGGGGTTATTTGGTTCTTCTTTCTCTAATTGCTTTAGGTGTAAGGTTAGGTTGTTTATTTGTGATGTTTCTTGTTTCTTGAGGTAGGATTTTATTCCTATAAACTTCCCTCTTAGAAATGCTTTTGCTGCATCCCATAGGTTTTTGTCGTCGTTTTTTCACTGTCATTTGTTTCTAGGTATTTTTTGATATCCTCTTTGGTTTCTTCAGTGGTCTCTTGGTTATTAAGTAGTGTATTGTTTAGCCTCCATATGTTTGTATTTTTTAAAGATTCCTTCCTTTAATTGATATCTAATCTCATAGCATTGTGGTCAGAAAAGATACTTGATATGATTTCAATTTTCTTAATTTTTAGCTAGACTTGATATGTGACCCAAGATATGATTTATCTTGGAGAATGTTCCATGAGCACTTGAGAGGAGAGTGTATTCCTTTGTTTTTAGAAGGAATGTCCTACAAATATCAATTAAGTCCATCTTCTTTAATGTATCATTTAAAGCTTGTGTTTCCTTATTTATTTTCATTTTGGATGATCTGCCCATTGGTGAAAGTGGGGTGTTAAAGTCCCCAACTATCATTGTGTTACTGTCAATTTCCCTTTTTATGGCTGTTCACATTTGCCTTATGTATTGAGGTGCTCCTATGTTGGGTGCATAAATATTTACAATTGTTAAATCTTCTTCTTGGATTGATCCCATCATCATTATTTAGTGTCCTTCTTTGTCTCTTGTAATAGTCTTTATTTTAAAGTCTATTTTGTCTGATATGAGAATTTCTACTCCAGCTCTCTTTTGATTTCCATTTGTATGGAATATCTTTTTCCATCCCCTCACTTTAAGTCTGTATTTGTCCCTAGGTCTGAAGTGTGTCTCTTGTAGACAGCATATATACAGGTCTTGTTTTTGTATCCATTCAGCCAGTCTATGTCTTTTGGGGGGCACATATAATCCATTTACATTTAAGGTAATTATCAATATGTATGTTCCTCTTACCATTTTCTTAATTGTTTTGGGTTTGTTATTGTAGGTCTTTTCCTTCTCTTGTGTTTCCTGCCTATAGAAGTTCCTTTAGCATTTGTTGTAGAGCTGGTTTGGTGGTGCTGAATCCTCTTAGCTTTTGCTTGTCTGTAAGGTTTCTAATTTCTCGGTCAAATCTGAATGAGATCATTTCTGGGGAGAGTAATCTTAGTTGTCGGTTTTTCCCTTTCATCACTTTAAATATGTCCTGCCACACCCTTCTAGCTTGCAGAGTTTCTGCTGAAAGATCAGTTGTTAACCTTATGGGGATTCCCGTGTACGTTATTTGTTGCTTTTCCCTTGCTGCTTTTAATATATTTTTCTTTGTATTTAATTTTTGATAGTTTGATTAATATGTGTCTTGGCGTGTTTCTCCTTGGATTTATCCTGTATGGGACTCTCTGTGCTTCCAGGACTTGATTAACTATTTTCTTTCCCATATTAGGGACATTTCAACTATAATCTCTTCAAATATTTTCTCAGTCCCTTTCTTTTTCTCTTCTTCATCTGGGACCCCTATAATTCGAATGTTGGTGTGTATAATGTTGTCCCAGAGGTCTCTAACACTGTCCTCAATTCTTTTCATTCTTTTTTCTTTATTCTACTCTGCAGTAGTTATTTCCATTATTTTATCATCCAGGTCACTTATCCGTTCTTCTACCTCAGTTATTCTGCTATTGATCCCTTCTAGAGAATTTTTAATTTCATTTATTGTGCTGTTCATCATTGTCCGTTTGCTCTTTAGTTCTTCTAGGTCCTTATTAAATGTTTCTTGTATTTTCTCCATTCCATTTCCAAGATTTTGGATCATCTTTACTATCATGACTATGAATTCTTTTGCAGGTAGGCTGCCTCTTTCCTCTTCATTTGTTTGGTCTGGTCGGTTTTTACCTTGCTCCTTCATCTGCTGTGTGTTTCTCTGTCTTCTCATTTTCTTTAACTTACTGTTTGGTGTCTCCTTTTCACAGGCTGAAGATTCCTAGTTCCCATTGTTTTTGGTGTCTGCCCCCAGTGGGTAAGGTTGGTTCAGTGGGTTGTGTAGGCTTCCTGATGGAGGGGAGTCGTGTCTGTGTTCTGGTGGATGAGACTGAATCTTATCTTTCTGGTGGGCAGGACCGCGTCCGGTAGTGTGTTTTGGGTTGTCTGTGACCTTATTGTGATTTTAGTCAGCCTCTCTGCTAATGGGTGGGGTTCTCTTCTTGTCTTGCTAATTGTTTGGCATAGGGTGTCCAGCACTGTAGCTTGCTGGTCATTGAGTGGAGCTGGGTCATAGAATTGAGATGGAGATCTCTGGGAGAGCTTTTGCTGTTTGATATTACATGGAGCTGGGAGGTCTCTGGTGGACTAATGTTCTGAACTTGGCTCTCCCACCTCAGAGGCACAGGCCTGACACCCTGCCAGAGCCCTAAGACCCTGTCAGCAACACAGCTCGGAAGACAAGGGAGAAAAAAAGAAAATAAAAAGAAATAAAGTTGTTAAAATAAAAAATAGAAAAAATGATTAAAAATAAAAAATTTAATAGTATTATAAAAAAAGAAAAAATAAAGAAAGAAAGAAGAGAGCTACCAAACCAAAAAACAAATCCACCAATGTTAACAAGTGCTAAAAAATACATTAAAAGAATTTAAAAAAAAAAAAAGGACAGACAGAACCCTAGGACAAATGGTAAAAGCAAAGCTATACAGACAAAATCACACCAAGAAATATACACTAAACACAAACGGAGAAAAAGGAACTATATATATATATATTTTTTTTTTTTAATGATAAAGAGAAAAACCAAATCAATAAACAAAACTACCAATTACAACAAACTCTAAATACTAAACTAAGATAAACATAAAACCAGAAACCAGTCAGTTGCATGCAGCAAACCCCAAGTCTACAGTTCTTCCCAAAGTCCACGGCCTCAGTTTTGGGATGATTCATTGTCTATTCAGGTATTCCACAGATGCAGGGTACATCAAGTTGATTGTGGAGATTTAATCCGCTGCTCCTGAGGCTGCTGGGTGAGATTTCCGTTTCTCTTCTTCGTTCGCACAGCTCCTGGGGTTCAGCTTTGGATTTGGACCCGCCTCTGCCTGTAGGTCACCTGAGTGCGTCTGTTCCTGCCCACACACAGGGTTAAGGTAGCAGCCAGTTAGGGGGCTCTGGCTCACTCAGGCTGGGGGGAGGGAGTGGTATGGTATGGAATGTGGGGTGATCCAGAGGCGGCAGAGGCCATCATGACGTTGTAATAGCCTGCGGCACACCATGTGTTCTCCCAGGGAATTTGTCCCTGGATCACAGGATCCTAGCAGTGGCACGCTGCACAGGCTCCCGGAAGGGGAGATTTGGATAGTGACTTGTGCTTGCACACAGGCTTCTTTGTGTCTGCAGCAGCAGCCTTAGCATTTCATGCCCATCTCTGGTGTCCACGCTGATAGCCGTGGCTGATGCCCATCTCTGGAGCTCATTTAGGCAGCGCTCTGAATCCCCTCTCCTCATGCACCCTGAAACAATGGTCTCTTGCCTCTTCGGCAGTTCCAGACTTTTTCCCGGACTCCCTCCCAGCTAGCTGTGGCACACTAGCCCCCTTCAGGGTGTGTTCACATGGCCAACCCCAGTCCTCTCCCTGGGATCTGACCTCCGATGCTGGCGCCTCAGCTCCCAGCTCCCACCCACCATGGCGGGTGAGCAGACAAGCCTCTCGGGCTGGTGAACGCTGGTCAGCACCGATCCTCTGTGCGGGAATCTCCACACTTTGCCCTCCGCACCCCTGTGGCTGCGCTCTCCTCCATGGCTCCAAAGCTCCCCCCTCCACCACCCGCATTCTCCGCCCGCGAAGGGCCTTCCTAATGTGTGGAAACTTTTCCTCCTTCACAGCTCCCTCCCACTGATGCAGGTCCCATCCTTATTCTTTTGTCTCTGTTTTTCCTTTTTTCTATTGCCCTACCCAGGTACGTGAGGAGTTTCTTGCCTTTTGGGAAGTCTGAGGTCTTCTGCCAGCATTCAGTAGGTGTTCTGTAGGAGTTGTTCCACATGTAGATGTATTTATGGGGAGGAAGGTGATCTCCACGTCTTACTCCTATGCCGTCTTGAAGGTCTCCTCAGTGGTGTGGTTCTTCAAGAATGGACAGTCAAATCTGTGCTGTGTCTAACCCTTGTACAAGTGAAATAGACATTCTTTCCTTCCCACACCTGAGACTAGGACTTTACTCACTTCAGTTCTTCCTTTAAGTTTTGCATTTGTTTTCATGCTTATAAAGAATCACCTACCTTGAGTTATCAAAATATTCACCATTTTTATTTCCTTCACTTTCATAATTTTGCTTTTACACTTAAGTCTCAGAGTCATTTGCAATTTTTTGGTATGAAGTATAAGGCAAAGTTTGGACCTTATTATTTGTACAAGGTTAGCCTGATTTTTAACAATTGTAAAACGTTAACAATCTAATGTTTGTTCCAATATTATATATTGAAAAATCTATCTCTCCTTCTTCTGATCCTTAATATCTTCCTCATCATATGGTAATTTGTTATATTTACTCATATCTATGTCTAGACTATGTATTTTGATCCATTGATCAGTCAGGCTGGTCATGTCATAAACCCATATTGCTGTATTTACTGCAACCTTGTTATATGTTTTAATATTGGATCAAACACATTTTTCCTCATCATTCTCCTTTGAAAACCACTTTTTAAATTTTTATTATTTATTATTTAATTTTATTATTTTAATCTTAATTAAAATTAGTTTTAGTTTATTAGTTCCCTTTTGGACTTGCAGCCGTGGTTTTTCAGTTTTCCTCTTCCTTCACATCCTTTACTATTCAACAACTTTCTTCACTCTCAGCAAATTCAATCACCTCATCATATGAAGAAGGTGAAAGCTGTTCATCCTGAAACTCTTCACCTTCCCAGGCTCCCTCTCAAGGTGTCTCTAAACCCTTACCTTGTCACTTTCTCCTCTTCCATAACAAAGAAGAGTATCTCCTTCTTTCTATATCTAACTTCCCTGCAGCACCCTTGGTTTTATTTCTTCCATCTCTTGAGAAAATCTTGCCCACCTGACATCTCCTTGCAGCGTATTTTTTAATTTTGAATTTTACCTTTCGGCCCATAAACAAGCTAAAATTTCCCTACCTTTGCCCTTTTTGGCATCTCCTATCTGATGGCTTTCCTGACCCTGAGTTCTCTTCCTTCTCTGATATCTCTTTAGTGCCCTTCTCTGATTCCATCTCCTGTACTTCCCACATACCTATATTGTTGGTGCTCTTACTTCTAATTTTACACTTATTCCCTCTGTGGTCTCAACTATTTCCACAATTCAAACTATGACATCTCTGCAATATCCCAAAGTGAAACTCAGTATCACAGAATCACAGATTATTAAACCTATAAGTAATCTCATCCACAAACCATTTCAAAACAATAGCTTTACAAATGAGCAGAAAAAGAAAGGATTTATCCAAGTTTGGAGCATACTCAGAAATAAAATTTAGTTTTTTGACTCTAAACCTCACTTGTCTCCTACTCTTCAGGCACACATGTTTAAACCCCGCCTGTAAAATCTCTTCCTATGATTCTCCTTGGCTCTGCAAATGCATCAAACTCCTTTGCCTGTAGACCCAAGTCCAAAACTTCTAAACACAACATTTAATGTCCTCTGAACACACTACTCTCTGCCTTTCCATGCTATCTCCTCCTGTTAAGCCCTTTTATATATACTACATTCCAAACAATCCCACCTATTCCTAATCTGGAATATCTTTTCTTAATCTGTTCCTAAATTAAGACCTGTTTTATTTCACTCCTATCATTTAGTTCACATTATTTCTCTCACCTGAAACATCCTTTTCTCTCACTACTTCTTCCATCTTCACCTAATAAATCCCTACCCATTATCTAAAGTTCATACACAAGTAACAACTATATTATGGGTCCAGTCTGATGACCTTCCCATTCTGTCATCCAGAATGTATTATTTTCCTATATTAAGCTCCAATATCACATTATATCTCTCTCATGGCACCCATATTTTGACCAGTATTGCAGTTATTTGTGTATTGTTTTATTTCATTAGTAGATCATAAACTCCATGAGGTCAAATATTCCTCTTTGTATCATACACATGCTCTTGGTCATAGTTTACAATCAAATATGTTAACAGACTAAAATGAATTCCTTACTTTCATCATCAACTGTGTTCTGCAGTTTTTTAAAGGATTTAGTTGATCTTATTTCATGTAATAAGATTTTATTTCATGAAGTTGATCTTATTTCATGTAATTCCATTAGATTAGGTTAATAAAAGGAGAATCTTCAGACACTTCTATAGATACTGGACCTATACTAAGACCAAAATTCTTCTGTTAATATCATAACACTAGGATTTATTAAGTAGCATAATCCATCCATTGAGGGGAAATATTTTAGTTAACAAAACTATTAAGAAGAGAGGTATATCCACTTTCTATTGCTGTTGCAACATCACACCACAAATTTAGTGGCTTAAAACAACACAAATTTATTATCATACTTCTAAAGGTCAAAAATCCAATATCAGTTTCACTGGTTAAAATCAAGGTATCAGCAAGACTATTTCCCTCTGGAGGCTCTAGGGGAAAATCTGCTTCCTTGTCCTCTACAGCTTCTAGAGGCAACCTACATTCTTTGGCTCATAGTGCCTTCCTTCATTTTCAAAATCAGCAGTGTAGTGTTTTCCCTATTCTCCAACCTCTTCTTCTCTCTTTCACTCTGATACTGCTGCCTCCCTCTTAAAAGAACCTTTCTGATGACATTGGGCCCACCCAGATAATCCAGGATAATTTCCCCATGTCAAGATTCTTAACTTGAACACATTTATGAAGACCCTTTTACCATGTAAAGTAACATATTTACAGGTACCAGGGATTAGGGCATGGACAACTTTGGGGGGACAATTATTCAGCCTACTGTAAAAAGTTAATGCAAAGAATATTAAAATCTAAAGTCTTGAGAAAACAAAACGTCTAATCACAAGTCTTAGAACCACCTTTCTAGAGCATCATGTTCCCTAGGTGATAGAGGAACTCTAAACAGGATGGGAAAACCTAAATATGACTCAGTGGCAAGAGTCACAAAAAGAAAAAAAAATGGGGGGTGGGGAATGGGAGTGGTATTTCTACGCAAGCTACATCTACCACCTCCCACTGATTCTGTTCTCTTCTTTGACCAATAAGTAAGCCAGGATGAGAAGCACTGGACATGGTCAACAAAATGGATAGTGCTAAGCAGAGAAAAAAACAGAACACATGGGCATCATGTAAAGTGTTTGAGGACATGACATGGGCAACCCAAAGTGGGGAAATTCTATCACTGATATGGCCTGAATGTTTGTGACCCCCAAAATTCACCTTGAGGGTTGAAATCCTGACCCCCATATTGATGGTGTTAGGAAGTGGGGCCTTTGGGGGGTGATTAGCCTACAAGGGCAGAGCCACAAGCATAAGATTAATGCCTTTATAAAAGAAAGCAGAGAAAGATCTATTGCCTCTTCCACCAAGAAAGGAAATAGTGAAAAGTGGCCATTTATGAACAAGGAAGCAGCCTGTCACCAGACACCGAATCTGCTAGCACTATGATCTAGAACTCCTAACCTTCAGAACTGTGACAAATAGATGTCTGCTGTTTATAAGCCACCCAGTCTACGGTATTTTGTTATACCAGCCCAAACAGGCTAAAACAATCACCAAGCAATAACAATAATAGTGATAGTAATAGTAATAATAGCTACCTTAGGTAGTTAATTATTATTACATAGGTCCCTTGGCCATTTGCGAATAACATTCAAGATGCCCCTGAGCAGAGAATTCTGGTGGAGCCAAGATGTGTGGGAGTTCAACAAGACTCAGAGTCCAAGATAAGCATGTTACCTTTATGACTAAGTGGGAATGTCAACAGCCTTGAGAGGTCATGCTACCCATTCAAACCAGCACTTGTTGAAATGCAGAAAGAAGGCAATAGAATTCTCAGAAACAGAAATGGCAAAGGAACGCCATCATATCCCTTCTTACTCATGTTACCTCCCTGTGTTAACTGACCACTTATGCTGAAAATGATCACATAGAAGGAAAGGGAAAGATAGGACAATCCGTAGTACATTTTCCTTTCAATCCTTTCTTATTTATCAGTAAGCTGAGGGTAGAGGATATTAGTAAAATGTGTGCACATCAAAAAGTGATATAGAAAGAGTTGAACCAGTTTTCAGTAGCATTTCCACTGTTCTGGTAGGAATAAAATAAATATACATATATGAGCTACAAAATATGAACTGTGTGATTTTGGTGGTTCTGTGTTAGAGTTAAATGCCCTAAAATTTGCATTAAAACTGGTATTGCACAAGGTAAAGACGAACAGTAAAATTCATGCTAATGATTTAAATTTTTTATTTTTCTTGACTTATAATGGCATTAAATAGCAAATAAAATTCATCATGATAAGTCAGAGAGAAACCATGAATGGAAGGAAAAAAACTTTATACGTTAGTACCTTTAGCAAGATTTTTTCCTGCTTTTTGAACAAGGGGTGTCTCATTTTCATTTTGCACTGGACCCCACAAATTGTGTATGGTCCTTCACACCTGGTAGCTGATTGGTTTGAGCATAAGATAATTGATTTAGGATTGGGCTGCATGAAGATCAAACCCTTGAAGGAATTCAATCACATTTTTGCTGTCCTCTCCTGAACATAGCTTAGTTCTAAACCTTCACTGCTTCCTGCATCACGCAAGTCTCAAATTTTTCTTTGTTCTGCCTTAAAGCTCTAGGTAATCTGTCTCCTTCATACATAAAAAATTATATTCTCTCTTCCTATGTTACCTTGACTCTGTAACCTTTGGTTCCACGTCACTAAGCCACAGATTATCCTCTCCCATATCAAAATAAGAGGCTGGCATGTGTGGCATGCTGAACCCCATGTGCAAGTGTCTGAATAAATCTGTTGTGGCCTTAATTACAGGTAAGACCATGTTAAACTTAACTCCAACAGATGTTCTCTATGAAAATGTGATACCTCCATCATTTTAATGGAAATGTTAAAATTCAAACATTTCCATGGTAGAAATTGTAAACTCCTGAAAACTGATCACAATTTACAAGCTTGCAGTGTTTTAGTGGAGTTGTTTTTACAAGTGTTAATGGTGGGAGGGACAATATATGGATTTACTTCTGAGAGCAATGTTGTGTTGCTTTATGCTTCAAATTCATGGTTAAAACCGGCTTCTCCTGGAGCCCAGATCTCCGGAGTTGCATCAGGGGCCAACAAAGAGAACTGGATCAAGGATGCCAGGTGAACAGAACTCCAAACCGTGTCCTACACCACCTTTCCCCCAGGCATAGCAGCTCCTTGTGATAAACTAGACTCCCGTATAAGCTTTTGTTTGAAGAAACCATTCTGCAACTTAAAGGAAAACACGGCAAATAACGAAACTCTGCCCATCGCTTCACAGAATGACCTGATCTTTATAAGGCAAAAGAATCAAAGATAAAGTGAACATGAAGAATTTTCTAAATAAAACAAGTTTCTTCTTTTAGCAACTATTTTTTATAAGCTCACTACTGAGAGACTAATTGAAATTACACATTTTATACTCCTTTCTTCTTAAATGGAGACTCTTAACTTATCTTAAAAATCAGAGTCATTGGAATGAAGTATAACATATTGATGTTCCAGGAAACATTGTACATTACAGGCCATCTGTCCCTTACACTAAAGGGACCCACAAAAGCATAATCTGTAATATTGACTTAGGGTCTATATTTTGCCTTTTTCCTGTCAGTTTAGTAGAATAACATCATACCTACATTTGACTTACTGTAAATTTACTACATATTTAGTTTACTAATTTAAAACTACATTAGATTGATTTGGCATTTAAGAGCAAGAAATAATTTGCAAAGTCTCTGCAATTCCAATTCAAACATTCCACTTAATTACTCTGTGCCCCAGGTATTAGCTGTAGTCATTCATTATATGGAATGAATGTGTAAATTAACTTTTAGAGGTCCCTAACTATTGACAAAGCGGTTGAAATTGAAAGTAATTGTTCCTTTTAACACACACCATTTTTAAGGCAGGTGATGGTCTCTTTTACTATAACCTTGCAGAGCTGTCAGCCATCAGTCACAGACATTTGTCTTCAAGGACATAGATCCACTTAGGGCTTCTGACACAGTATATGCAAGATAAAGCTCCTGCTTTCCAACTGCTGATACACCAAAGAGAGGCTTTCTCATCAGCTAGGTATTATAATCCAACTGAATACCAATAAAGCAAAACTATTTTTACATTACCTTTTTCTTCTACTCTTTGGAAAAATAGTCTAGATTGTGAAAATCTAGGACCCAGAATGGCCTAACATTCCTTCCCATATCAAAGGGTGCTGACAGTCTAAACTCTGATGTGGAGGTATTCCAATAGCATGCTTTGAGACATTTTGATTAGTGTTATCCAAATCAGTGCCAAGTGAGAAAAAAAATCACCGATCCATTAACAACATTTTTAAAATATCATAAACTTGGTGTCAAATTTAAGCTGTGCAAACACTGGATGCTCCACATAGCATTATTTATCATACCTTTGTGGTCATAAATTAAAATTTGCATTTCCATATTTTTTTACATCAAAGATCTCCAAGTTCTCACCACTTCTCACATTTTATACTCTTTTATATTGCAAAAGAAACATGTTCTTTTAAGATTTCAGCAAATAACAGTAAATGAAAAGTAGAAAATAAAGTTTACCTAACACACAGAGATATCTTATCTCTATAAATGTTCAACGTGGGTTTCTTACTGGTGTTTTCCCAATACATAGTTATATAAATAATTTTTTCTTAAAAATAAATAAGCTAAAACACTTAAAAATGGTTAAAATGGTAAATATTTTTTGACATCTTTACTGGAATATAATTGCTTTACAATGGTGTGTTAGTTTCTGCTGTAGAACAAAGTGAATCAGCTATACTTATACATACATCCCCATATCCCCTCTCTCTTGCGTCTCCCTCCCACCCTCCCTATTCCACCCCTCTAGGTGGTCACAAAGCACCAAGCTGATCTCCTTGTGCTATGCGGCTGCTTCCCACTACCTATCTATTTTATATTTGGTAGTGTATCTACGTCAGTGCTACTCTCTCACTTCATCCCAGCTTATCCTTCCCCCTCCCTGTGTCCTCAAGTCCATTCTCTATGTCTGAGTCTTTATTCCTGTCTTGCCCCTAGGTTCTTCATAACCATAAAAGGGTAAATTTTATGTTATGTATTTTTTACTACAATTAAAACTTTCTAAAAATGAATAAGCCCTTTGGTATATACTCTCTATATAAACTTTTATCACAATATTGTGAACATTTTTGATATTGTTAAGTGTTCTTCCATAATATACTTTTAATGGATAAATACATTGTATCATAATAATGTATTATAATATATTAGCAAATACCCTATTGATGGGAGTTTCTATTGCATAGGTTGTGATGATCCCCCTCGTAGCTCCATATTTTCAAACATCCTGTTGCTTAGGTTAAATTCCTAGATAGAAAATTAGTAGATCAAAAACTAAGAAAAAATATAAAGCTTTGACACTTTTGCAAAAGTTCCTGGGTAGATTATATTATTTTTCCCAGTTAATTTCCTCCCTTCCGCTAAGAGGATTATTCATCCATTGACATGTGATTTATAATGCCTTCTGTGGAAGGAGTATTTATTCATGTCCCATTGCCACTGAGCATGGATAAATGCCTTGCTTTGGCCAAGTGCATATAGGAAGGTGTGACCTATACCACATCAGAGTAGAAACTTCAAAGGACATTGCGTTTTTCCTGCAGCTCTTTTACTCCTCTTTCTCTGACATTAGAACTGTATGTTCCAGATGAGGGCTTGTCCCATCAGCTTGGAATAAAATGATCCATGCAACCGAACCATGTAGATAGCAGCTACCAGCCTCCTGTGGTGACATCAGTAGCCATAGCTACAACCATAGCCAACAAGAATAGAACAAAGCCCACCACACACACACACACACACAAAAAGATGTAACATCAGCAAAAAATACGCCTTGGTCTTGATAAGCTACTGAGATTGGGGCATTGCTTGTGACTAATATACTGTTGCAAATGCTGATTGTAATAGATTACACAAATGGCTGCATTTCTTCACATTTACCAAGTATCCACACTGTTGTGCCACTCAGGATGAACCCCCAAATTTGATTTTGGTATCAAGGTTAATGACGCCATACACATACACCAAGAGGGTATGAAAATGTGTATCACTTAAATAATGAGACTTTTAGGGAAAAGCATAGCACCTCTCCAACACTGACTCAAGTATGGCTTGAGAGAGTAGGAAGAGGACCTGGCTGCTTGGAGTTTTATGATGGTGAAGAGGTGGTGCTCAGGTCAAGGTTCCTGCATGGGCAGGAGCTTAGCGGTTTGAATTCCCCACTGGCTCCAAAGGAGGGTGCACCCAGGCTTTCTTATCAGATTGCCCAGATATGGGGCAGAAGGGGAAGAGGGAGGAGAAAAGATGAAAAGCTGCCAGCAGTCTAACATCAAAAAATGAGTCACTTTTATGACACACACTTTTGCAATGTGATTATGTAGCTCCTCTCATTAAAAATTGAAATCTTTTTTTCCACCCCTTGAATCTGAGTTGAGCTTGTGACTTTTTAAAAAAATTTTATTGGAGTATAGTTGATTTACAGTGTTGTGTTAGTTTCAGGTGTACAGCAAAGTGAATCAGTTATACATATCCATGTATCCACTCTTTTTTAGATTCTTTCCCATATAGGCCATTACAGATTATTGAGTATAGTTCCCTGTGCTATACAGTAGGTCCTTATTAGTTATCTATTTTATATGTGGTAGTGTGTATATGTCAATCCCAATCTTCCAATTTACCCCTCCCCCCCCTTACCCCCTGGAAACCATAAGTTTGTTTTCTACACCTGTAAGTTTATTTCTGTTTGGTAGAATCACTGTTGTGGGAATGTAAAATGGTACAGCCACTACAGAGAACAGTATGGAGGTGCCATAAAAAACTAAAACTAGAGTTGAGCTTGTGACTTGTTTGGCCAATACAGTTTGGTAGAAGGGACCATAAATTCCAAGCCTAGGTCTCAAGAGGCCTTGTATGCTACTTCTCAGTCTCTTAGAATCCTGATACTGCATGTGAAGAAGCCTGTTCCATCCAGCTGAGTACAAACAGGATCCCATTTATCCCAGGCAAAGCCATCCTAGAAAAGCCTGTAGCTAGCTGATCTCAGACCCTTGAGAGAGCCCAGCCAAGAGGAATAAAGCTACCTACCTAACTAGAGCTGACCACAGATAAATAACTAAGACTAACCCAAACTAGCAGAACTTCCCAGCTGACTTGTAGACTTGTGAAGAATAATAAATGTTTATTATTTTAAGCCATTGAATTTTGGGGTAGTTTTTTATATAGCAATAGCTAAATGATATACCATTTAATATAAATAGCTACACAAATGTTTTTATCAATTTCCACTCACACCAGTAGTACGGTGGGATATTTATAGCTCTATATCCTTGCCAATTCTGGGTAATATCATTTTCTAGGCTATTTGTCATTTTTCATTTTTAGTTTTTCTCTTTTATTACTAACGTAAAGTGATCTCTGATAAGGCAGGTACAGAATACTGGAATGGATTTTCTTTGTTCAGAGACATTATCACCTGAGTGACCTTAGTTAGGCAAGGTTAAGACACAGAGATATAAATTTTATTTGATTTTGTAAGTCTGCTTTAGGCTTTAATACAAAGTTTGGGCTCATACCACCACCCCAATCCCCCTGACACACATATCCCAACAGGAGTTATGGGGCAATTTCCATTGGAGCAGAGAGACATAGAGGAGGAAAGGTACTGAGAACAAAAACTTGGCTTTCCAAGATTCAAAATAAGGAAAAGCTGTTAAAGTGGACAAGAATTGCTCTATCCAACATCAGGTACTGAGAAAGGAAACAGAAGAGGAAAATCCCACATTAGAATTTAAGAAAGGGGAAAGGGAGCTTTGGCTAGGAATCCAGGCTCAATGCAAGGCACTACAAATTGATTATAATAGGAAAGGAGCTGGTCTGGCCTAACTTGTAATGGAGGTCTCCAAGTCCAGGTACCCAGGCAGGATATCTTATTCAAGATCAGAAGCTGAAACTCTGAATTAGAACAGAAATACATATTCTTAAGCAGCTCAAGTGAAGGGCATGATAAACTTAGAATGATGAACTTAGCAGTGAACTTAGCTGTATCCATCACAATGAGCAGAATCAGTCTTCAACAGCAGCTTCAAATGGCAGCCGAAGAAGGAACTGTGTCAGTGGGCAGGGCAGATTACCAATTCCTCCCCACCTGGACCTTAAAAGCAGGATTTATGCCTTTGGGATCAATTAAACCCTCACAGTTCTTGGAAGAGCTGGGGTGAAGAAGCCTCAAGAAAAAAATAATTGACACCAATAAGGGCAGGTTAGGGGTCCCAAGTAGTTAACTAGAAAGAAAGAAAGGAATGGTAGATACTTTATTTTATTTATTTTTTATTAATTTTTATTGGAGTATAGTTGCTTTACAATGTTTTGTTAGTTTCTGCTGTACAGCAAAGTGAATCTGTTATACTATACATATATCCACTCTTTTTTAGATTTCCTTCTCATTTAGGTCACCACAGACCACTGAGTAGAGTTCCCTGTGCCATACAATAGATTCTCATTAGTTACCTATTTTATATATAGTAG